>NC_048298.1:43829853-43881287 GCF_013100865.1 Trachemys scripta elegans
TTCACTGGCGATACACGTAATTGTTTCATGCAGGGCTGCCTGGGGAGGGGGGCAAGTGGGGCAATTTGCCCCAGACCCCGCAGGGGCCTCCACAAGGATGTCGGAGATTCCCCCCCATCTCCGCCTTCCCCCATCCCCCAGCGCCTCAGCACGCTGCGTCCAGGGCCGCTCCTGGATGCAGCACGCTAAGGTTCTGGGGGAGGAGGAGGGGGGGAGGAGTAAGCAGCATGGTAAGCCCCTCTGAGCAAGACACCCTCCCTGACCCCACTCTCCCCACAGCCCTGACCCCTAGCTCCGAGCCCAGCCCCTCAGAGCTGGGCACCCTCGACCATATCCCCTGCAGCCCTGACCCCCAGCCCCTCTGAGCCAGGCATCCCCTGACCCTATCCCCCCACAGCACTGACCCCCAGCTCTGAGCCCAGCCCCTGGGAGCTGGGCACCCCCCGACCCAGAGCCCAGCTCCCCGCCCAGCCCTGGGCAACAGCAGCACCACCCCCAGGCAGCGACAGCCCATTGGCACCAACCATCACCCAGCGACAGTCCATTATGTAATTGCAAATGTATACATACCATTAAAGCATTTAATGTTTTTAAATAATGTATTTTGTGTATTTTCAAATTATTAGAAATTATTTTTTGAATGTATTTCACTGGTTATTTTTTACATTTCCAAATACATGTTACTATAGTATTGCAACTTTTTTTTTTTATGGAAGAGGCCCCCAAAATTGCTTTGCCCCAAGCCCCCTGAATCCTCTGGGCGGCCCTGGTTTCATGATGGTGCATATTGTTTGTCAAGGGTTCAAAACTGCACATGAGAATCCCTGCACATGAGAAAGTTAAATCCTATATTAGGAAATGTGTTTATGTACAGACAAATGTATGTTTTGCTGTACCTTTTGAGAGAGAAGAAACTGATATATAGCAAAAACAATATTTTTGTCTCTCTAAATGTGGCTGAGTGATAGGAAAGTGCTAGAGAGAGAGAGAGAGAGTTTGTTTCATGAAGTGTTCTGACCTGCACTGTATACAGTTATGGCCACTGAATACGAGTCCACGATCCAGAAAATGTGAACATCTATTATTGGACAAAATCGGGAATACTGAATAGTAGAATCTAAATGCATCACAGAGACTGCCTCTTTCTATTTTGTGCTGTGTTACTGTGAGTTTTATCTCTCAACTTGCTCATGTCTAATTAGAACATCTTGATTCTTATGTATGAAAGAATTTAAACAACTCCCTATTGAAAGCAATTGGAGCTTCTGCACTTCCATGGAAGAGGGGGGTGAGCTGGGGGAAGAGAGAGAGCCTGTTTCAGCTGCTGCAGCATGGGCTACCTAAGCAACTGACTTGGCTTAAGTGCCTAACTCCAGGAGAGGGTTTGCAACTATGGATTTCGAGTGGAGGGAGGCACCTATCTCTGGCCCATCAGCATAAGTCCCTAAACCTCTCCTCTGCTGGACTCTCTTTTCAGCATTTCATTCCTCGCTAGATTAGTTGGCTCCCCACTCAGCTAGCCTATTTTTTTTTAGCATCCAAGTTTTCAGCTAGATTCCAAACATTCCATGAACTTATGGTGGACATTCTGGACAGGGTCAATAAGCAGGTGCAATAGGAGAGGGAGAAGAATTCATGACAAGTGCAAAAGGCACAGACAGGATGTAAAGTGTGAAGATAGAATTGCAGCACACAATGACAGACTTGCAGGGCAGTTTCTGGAGCAGGAATGTCAGTTGAGGGAGGAAGAGAGAGAGCGGCAGAAACACCTGTTTGATATGCTGCTTTCACTTATGGCTGCAAGAATAGAGGCTCCTGCTGCAACTGAACCACATCCTGAGTGCCATTCAGAGTACCATGTGCTGCAGACCACATGATAAGGGACAACTGGGAAATTGTATCCAAACAAAATTTCACAATACACATCTGACTGCATCAATCCATAATAAAAAATCAACAGTTCTTACCACACAGCGCACCATCCCCACCCATTTCATAAGCAGTCACCAGATCCATAATTAAAATGCATGACAATCAATTCCCACCCCATTTCATTGTGTGTAATGGCAGTACCTCATTTACGGCTAACATTATGAATGTGTTTAAAAAGCAAACTCGCTATTCTCCCTCTTCCATTGGCCCATACATGTCCATACTGTGGGAATACAGAGAAGCCCTGATGGCTGTTGCCTGGGTGCATCCTGCTCTAGCTGTGACAGGAACACTTTCTGGTTGAGTGTACCAGTTCAGTAATCTATTACTGTCATAAGTCCATTTAGGGGGAAATGGTTCACCTTTGTCTTCAAGAAGATTGTGAAGAGAACAGCACCAATGATACTGGAATCCAAACAGGTCTGTAGACAGCACCAGCCAAATGCACATTCAACTACCATTCTACATATACTGAGAGTGTAATTAAACCGTCTTTTGCCAGGCCCTCTGAAAGCAGGATATGGTTTCATAAGTCAAGACAAAAGGGGGCACATGACGTCCCTTAGAATTATAGTGGGAACAACAATTCAATTTATGGCAATGTCATTTGTTGGGAATTGTGTCCTTGCCTGTCCATGAAGATAGACTCCCACTCAGGGGAAAACCCTGAACTTTTCCAGTTCAGCCCATGTTGGCATCCATAGATTGGCCTCAGTGATCCACAAGACCCTGCATAACAATGGAGTAGTGCCCTTTGTGGTTTATGTAATTATGTGCTCTTTGAGTTGGGCAAACTATGGGCATGTGAGTCCCATCAGTGGCCCCTGACACAGTTTGGAAACCTCATTCTCTCAGAATGAGCAATTACTTTGGGTTCTTATGTCCACCACCTTTGGGTAAACCACATGCCTGATTGCATCAAAGACCTCCACCATCACTTTACCCACACTTGACTTTCCAACACCAAACTAGTTAGCAATGGACCTGTAGCAGTCTGAGGTAACTTCCAGATGGTTATAGAAACCAACTTCTGTAGCAGTATGGCCACCCTCATGAGTGTGTTGTGATGCTGGAGGATCAGGTCAAGCAGTTCACAAAGTTCTCTTCCTGTGAAAGTTCAGGACACAATGCTTCTTCCATGTTGCTGGCTGGAAACGTGCCGTTCCAAAAGATGTTTGGCAGGATATGTTGGGTGGACTGCTACAATTTCCTGTAACTTGTGGGGAAGACACTCTAGTCATTTGTTCGTGGTGCATTGTGGGAAAACTTGACTGTCTACTGCTGGGAAAGGCATAGGAAACCTGGGATATGAAGTTTTGACTCAGGTCTGCAAAATGTAGTGTAGATGCTGGAGTGCAGGTGTAAGACCCAGGTTTGGAAATTCTAAACCAAGGGTCAATATGCAGTGTGGATACCCAAGCCTGGGCTTGCAAACAAAGGGTCTGTGGACTCAAGTTCCACTAACCTTGGACTTACACTGCAGTGTACAAATACCCAGTAAGACCAGAATTTCATCTAAGAATTCAGAGGTCTGTTTTAAAGGCCTAACCAATTTGATGACCCCTCTTATTCCAAGTCCTCTCCCCAAGTATTCAATTATCTTTGGTTGACAGCAAGCTAGTTATATCTATAGTTGCTGCTAATGCTCTCGATAGGTTAATACAGATACTTATTTTAATAAATGCATTAATTTCATAATCTCAGGTAACAGCATATAGAAAAATTTATTCATTACTGACAGATAAAGGGATAAACATAGCAAAGTAATAATCATTCCAGTTTACTTATATCTAATGTTGTGTATATTCCATGAGGTATAGTAAGTTGCTTTTATATGAATATGACTCCATAAGAACAGCCATACTGGGTCGACCAATGGTCCATCTAGCTCAGTATCCTGTCTTCCACCAATGGCCAATGCCAGGTGCTTCAGAGAGAAGGAACAGAACAGGCAATCATTGAGTGATTCATCCCCTGTTGTCCACTCTTAGCTTCTGGCAAACAGAAGTGATGGACACTCAGAGCATGGTATTCCATCCCTATCCATCCTAGCTAATGGCCATTGATGGACCTAGCCTCCATGAATTTATCTAGTTCTTTTTTTAACCCTGTTATAGTTTTGGCCTTTACAACATCCCCTGGCAATGAGTTCCACAAGTTGACTCTGTGTTGTGTGAAGCAGTACTTCCTTTTGTTTGTTTTAAACCTGCTGCCTATTAATTTCATTGAGTGATGCCTAGTTCTTGTATTATGTGTAGAGCCCTACCAAATTCATGGTCCATTTTGGTCAATTTCATGGCCATAGGACTTTTAAAATAGTAAATTTAATTATTTCAGATATTTAAATCTAAAATGTTACAGTAACTGTAACTGTAGGGGTCCTGACCCAAAAAGGAATTTTGGGGGATGGCAAGGTTATTGTATGGGGGCACATACTGCAACCCTTACTTCTGTGCTTCTGCTGGCATCGGCACTGCTGTCAGAGCTTGGAGCTGCTGGCCGGGAGCCCAGGTCTGAAGGCAGAGCCGCCACCAGCAGCAGTGCAGAAGTAAGGATGGCTTGGCATGGTATTGCTTCCCTTACTTCTGTGCTGCTGCCTTCAGAGCTGGGCCCCTGGTCAGCAGCCACCACTCTGCCCACTTCTGAAAGCAGCAGTGCAGAAGTAAGGGTGGCATGATATTGCCACCCTTACTTCTGCGCTGTTGGTGGCATGGCACTGCCTTCAGAGCTGGGCACCTGGCCAACAGTGACTGCTCTCTGGCTGCCCAGCTCTGAAGGCAATGCAGAAGTAAGGGTGGCAATACTGTGACTCCCCTCCCCCATAAAATAACCCCGCAATTCTCTTTTGGGTCAGGATTTGGGAAAAACTGGTCTCCCCCCTGAAATCTGTATAGCATAGGTTAAAAACACACAAAAGACCAGATTTCGGGGTGGGGGGGGAGACCAGATTTTATGGTCCATGGTGCATTTTTCATGTCCGTGAATTTGGTAGGGCCCTAGTTATATGAAGGAATAAATAACATTTCCTTATTCACTTTCTCCACCCCAGTCAAAAGTTTATAGACTTTTATCATATCCCCTCTTACTTGTCTCTTTTCCAAGCTGAAAAGTCCCAGTCTTTTTAATCTCTCTTCATGTGGAAGCTGTTCCATACCCCTAATCATT
The DNA here is from genome assembly GCF_013100865.1 of Trachemys scripta elegans. NCBI lineage: Eukaryota > Metazoa > Chordata > Testudines > Emydidae > Trachemys > Trachemys scripta. The sequence continues at coordinate 43,834,951 of NC_048298.1, forward strand.
TTTGTTGCCTTTTTCTGTACCTTTTCCAATTCTAATATACCTCTTTTGAGATGGGGCAACCAGATCTGCATGCAGCATTCAAGATATGGGTATACCATGGATTTATATAGAGGCATGATGATATTTTCTGTCTTATTATTTATCCCTTTCCTAATGGTTCCTAACATTCTTTTAGTTTTTTTGACTGGCACTGTACATTGAGTGGATGTTTTCAGAGAACTATCCACAGTGACTCCAAGATCTCTTTCTTGAGTGGTAACAGCTAATTTAGACCCCATCATTTTGTATGTTTAGTTGGGATTATGTTTTCCAATGTGCATTACTATCAACGGTCATAACAACTGTTTAAAATATTTGTTATCAGAATATATTATATTCTAAAAAGAAACTATCACAATTGAGTAAATATCCAAAAGGGGTTCAGGGACCACCAAGTTTTGTCTTTTTTAAACTTTAACATATGATTTACAAATTTTTTAAATCATTTCACTTAATTAAGGCATACTTAAAGCTAAAAGACATTGTTTTCTGTCCCATCAATCTTCATTATTGGTGCATCTGAACCTATTTTGTTTGGTCTGAGGCAAGACTGGTAAGTTTAAAGTATGTGATAAGGTTATCGCTTATCATGAAATCCAGGATTTTGTATTTTCATCTTTATGCAAAGAACTTCCCTTAAGACATTTTACTAGCTTTTCATTTGCGTCAACAGTCGTCTTGCTTGTTTCCTCGGAGACCAGAAATCATCTTATTTTTCTTATTGTAAAACAATAAATGGTGTAATCAACAGCATTTGGCATGTATTAATATTAAACACCATATATGCATAGTCTTTCTGAAATAGCTTGAGAATAAAACATATATGATGCATATTAATTAAAAAGGATTTTATAGTTCTGTTAAAATAAATGAAATGCTAATACAAAGTGATAGAGGTAAAAATAAAGAATCCCAAGAAAAACCCTTTAAAATGAATTAAACCAACATATTGTGGAAAACTGGTAAAGAGACCAATGTAGCAAACTCATTCCAATACTGTTGTACATATTTGAGATTCCCCCAATCTATGCCCGTGAAAAGTTGCTGCAGACTTCAGTGTCCTATTGGATTAGGCTAATACCACATGGCCCCATTCTATAAGGTGCTGAGCACTGCTTGGAAGGTAATAAGTGCTTTCAATTCTCAGTGAAGTCTGACACCAACACCTTGTAGGGTCAGGCCCACAGTGCTTAAGACTCTTGAGTAGGGAACTTTGACCACTGTTACCACATTACTTACCTGCAGGAGTCCACTTTCGTAACTGCTCAGAAGATACGACACTTTTTGTGAGCTATTGAATAGCTCAGACACTCATTTCAGGAGGCGATATTAGCACCTTCAGTACAGCCTTATTCTCACTTTGAGTAGGACTTACTCATTCTTGTGGCTCTTCTCTGAACCCTCTCCAATTTAATCAACATTTCTTCTTGAATTGTGGGACCAGAAGTAGCAAATTAAAGTTATTGGTCATATCTTCAAATATTGAACAAGTTGCAGTTGACTGTGAAAATGAAAATAAAAATATTGACAAAATTGTTCTTGCAGTTTTGACACATTTACCCTAGTTCTACATCCCATGCTCCTGTAGACTAGGATCGTCTGACTTCTTCTTGAAGTCAATGGAATTGTTGTGTGAGTAAGTACTAGAGAATCATTTATCATACTATTTTCAGAACTATACACTTTGCTATGACTTGAAGAATTTGTTACTACTTGCTTCTCCATTGCTTAAGTAGACACTGTAAGCCCTTTATGGAAAATTAAATAGTTACTAATTTCAGCTAGTTTGCTTGAAAAGACTCTAAAGGAAATAAATCAGCTTAAAAGAGCAAACTTCTATTAGCACAATTTTGTTTTTCCTGAAGGACAATGCAGTTACTGTGGACAGTGGTAACCGGAGTGCAGTTTTGCTACCATCTATTTACCGCCTTCTCCTCTTGCTGGTGTTCTTGAGCAATCTCCTTTTGTCCTTCCCCCTTATATGTGTTTGCACTAAAGCCAGTCAGAAGGTGTACTTGGCAGATGCAGGATTATATGTTGAGGCCTGAAATGCCTTTTGTTGAGCAATGGTCTGTGTCTTGCTACTTGGAATACCTAATTTCCATCACTTATCCAACATTTTGTTTGATTAGAAGGGAATCTAAATTACTTATGTGCAATGTGGGGTATGCCTGCTAATTATTGCCATTGCTATTGGGAAACCCATTTTCCATTGACATCTTTTAGTTTGTTTGTTTATGAGGATATTTGTTTCTTTGTCTATTTTGCACATAAAAGACTGTCACCGGTTCCTAATGGGATCCATATGTAAGTCCATCAAACAGTTGGGTCCCCATGGCTACATATGATCAAAACACACAGTGGCCAAAGAGCCATTCACAGAGCATTAATCAAAAACCAGGATAATTTAGAGCTTCTTTGTCACATAAAGACAGTGAATTTTTATTGGCTGCCATTCAGCTAATAACAGGATTATATTACTCTTGATAGAAATTGCCCATCCATCTGGCCCTATGCATCTTTGCTCCCTCATAAGTACTCTGATTAGAATTTTGCTTTGCTCACAATAACAGGGAAGAAAGTCTGTGGTATTCTCTCTTCATTTAAATTTAGCTTGATATCATTAAAATATTTTAACAAAGTACAGTAATTGTTTGAAATTTGGTTGCCATTGGCCCTAACTTCCAGTAAGCAGGCATTAGAGACTAGCAAAGCCAACTTTTCATTTTATCATTTGTATATTTTGCTAGCAAGATTAATTCCTTCTGTACCCCAAGGTCGCTATTAACCACCACAGATTGGCTTACAGTTACAATTTAGTAAGAGTAAGTCTTGTGCTCCCAAAACAAAACTGATCCCATCTGCCAGACTACACTGAACCACAAAGTGTGTTCTATAGCTCTGAATTAAGGGTTCTCAAGTGGTAACACCAAAGGAAATATTTTTAGGTTGTTTGTTTGTGTGTTCTCTCTTTTAATCACCATATGCAAGCACAAGAATAAAAGGAGAATGACATTTTCTTAAGGCCAGATACAGTTTTCATTAATCTTCAGTGGCAAAACTTCCATTAACATCAAAAGGACTAGGTTCAAGCCCCTAGGATAGCCAGCTGTGGATTACAAAATGATTTAAATGACCCTTCTGATGTGATTAATAAGATAGCACAGGCTTTAGCTGCAAAACAGAATCCTACAAAACAAGCAATATTCTAAAATTTCTTCTATTTAACTTCCTGTATATATTCAGATAAGCAGAAACTAATTTGATTGTTTTTAGAAACATAGTAGAAATTGTAAAAGTCTTTTTCACCAATGAAATCAGCATTGCTTCAGATCAACTAAACTGGCACAGCAATGTGCCATGTCAGGTTATTTTGCATTTCCATTCCTTTGCTGGCCAAATCTTTTTGCAGTTATTGAGTGGGCTGATATGCGCAGCCCAGCTACATCTGGTATGCCTCATGTCCTGGCAGTTTGCCTCAGCTTTCAAAATGCCCTCTGTTGCCTATTTTCATCTCTCTCATTTGGCACAAATGTATGCCACTTTGGTGTGGCGTGTACAGCTCTAGAGAAAGGGGACCTTGAGTTGAATGAATTACCCCAAATAAGATTATTTTATGTTAAGGAAACTTTAGGAGCTGTTCTTAGCCCTCTTCAAAAATTAATGCAAAGCACCATTGAGTTAGTGATACAGGATAAAACTTTAAATATATAAAGAAACCCTGATGAATAATACACGTAAAAAGAAACACTGTATGTCAGTATTGTAACATTTAAGGCTCTGATTCAGTCCCTACTCCAATACCATTTGTCCGGATATCCTATTCCAGATATCTATTCCGGATACCATTTGTCATGTTTATGAGGCTAGTTATGTTCCCTTTCTGGTCTCTGAGTATATTGTCCCAGGTGATAGGTCTCTTGTCCTTAATAATGTGGAGTGGCATCTTGCACATGTCTACACTTACCCCCAGAGTGATCAATCCAGCAGCGGTTGATTTATTGTGTCTACGCGATAAATCGACCACCGAGTGTTCTCCCATCAACTTCAGTACTCCACTGGAGCAAGAAGTATAGGCGGAATCTACGGGGGAGCTATTTTTGTAGCTGAAGTTGCGTAATTTAGACCGACTTAGCTTGCCCCCACCCCCCCAGTGTAGACCAGGCCTTAGATTAGGATTTGGATGCAACACCCTATTATGCCAACCAGGGGTTCAGGCACTTGCTTGATCTTCTGTTTGGGAACCCGTGACAAGTGATATAGTGACCAACAGTCTAGTTAAATCCAAGTATGTTTATTAGCAAATGGGACAAAACATTAGTGAAAATGAATTCGAACAACAAATAGCCTACATGTGTATTTAGTCTCATCTAATCTTGTGCTTCACAATAAGCTAAATTAAACAGGTTTCCCTCTTGAGTTACAGGAGTAGAATGGATCTAGCTTACATTCCAGGAAGCCACAAAGCTCCAGATACCCAGCTTCATCCCAATTTGTCTTCCAGTGATTTATTTTCCAGTCTGTTTTTTTTTTCCCTTTCAAAGAAACTAGCTTTTCTCAAAAAACAAAAACCTACCACCATCCCTCCGTCCCCCAAATACCATAGTGATCAGTAGTTTGTGTTACAAGGCCCACATGTGATGTCTTCCTTTTGCCTCAGATTGGTTGAGTGGGAAAAAACAACCAGGCCATCTAAGAGAATGCCCCGTTGGTGGTAGCTCCATTATTTCAGTTAGACCCATTCAACCTTAATGGTTTGTAATCATTGGTCCAGCAACTGTGGAGGAGTATATTGAAGCCATCTACTCCCCCAACATTCCAACACACACCACCTCAGAAATTCTATCTATAAACCACAGTTTTGGGTAAAGATCAACTGTACCACCAAACATCCTCACATTTGTCACAGCATTTAAGCATGTGCTTAAGTCCCATTGAAATCAAGCAGACTTAAGGACATGCTTTAAAGTTCTGTCCTTAATAATGGTGAACTTAAACATGTGCGTACAGGTATTCCTGAACCAGAGCATAGGAAATCCTCTGTCAGTCTTTAATAGGGATAATGTTCTATAACTTGTTTCTGGAATAGTTTTAAACTAGCTTTTGATTGACAACCGATCAGGCAAACAAATATCCAAAATATATTCTGGAATAAAGTAAAGACATACAATACAGATGAATTACTTTCAAATTATAAAAAGAATAGAGAGCAACATCATGGCAAATTTACAGTCAAATATAGTACAAGGCAGCTGTTCTCCAAACGCTTAGGCACATACTTCACCATAAACACATGCAAAGCTACAGTAATTTCAGTGGGCCTACTCATGTGCTGAAATGTGTATATAAAGTGTTTGTAGTACTGGGGCCTAAGTCAGTAAGGCTCTTATTCAATAAAAAACTTACCCAATTGCTTAACTCCCATTGAAGTTATGGCAATGCCAGGTGCTGTGACATTACCCAGATGTACCCTTAAGTTATTATTAATTAGAAATATTTAATTAATTAATATTTATACTTTTACTTCCAGTGGGAACTTATTAGTTTGTTTCAGCTAATTTGCTTTGCACTTGTTCTTTTTTTAATCCTTCAGAATAAACGTAGGTCCTTATGTTCCTATTAATAACCAAGCATGCTACTCATCCATTATTAACATCAGTTGCAACATGCTTAACTTCAGCATAGCTGTGTACCCAGACCTCAGTTCTTTTTCAAAATAACTGTTTCCTCTTTTTAAGAAATGTGTACTACTTAAAATTCTTACATTTTAAAAAAAGGAAAGAACAGGAAATAGAAAAGATGTTTCACAGAGAAACTAAAAATACACATTTTGATTTTCTGTAATACTTACTTACATATTGAGAGTGGGCCAAACTTATCTCTGGTGTAACATCACTGGTATGAATTTAGTTATGGCAGGAATGACTTTGGCCTAATCGTCGCAACAAATGGAGTAAATGAAAGTCAAGCAGGCTTTATTTAGATCTTCCTGATACGTAAATGCAGATGTATAGGTGGCAATCTGAACTGTGGGTGACAATAATGAGAAATAGACTTACACACATCATTCAGCTTGAATTCTTTCTTCAAATTCCAATTACCCAGGCGGGACCAAACCTGGGACCTCTGAAGCTTAGTGCATGAGTCTCCACTCTGTGAGCTAAAAGCCAACTGGCTGTTAGAGATTAATGAGTCTTCTGCAGCCTTAGCTAAGTTGTCTCAGTGCCACCATATAGGAAAGAGCACCACACACAGGAGGTGTGTGGGTTACATAATTTCCATAGCTGAGGAAGCGCGTCCCAAGCTTCAGAGACTTCCCAGTTGATATCCTGGATGAGCCCCCACTTGTAACACTGACAAACCCTGATCATCAGCGGGCAGGATTGAGCCTGGGACCTCTGAAGTTTAGTGCATGAGCCTCTACTGCATGAGCTAAAAGCCATGTGGTTGTTAGCTAAGGCTGTAGCAGACTCATTAATCCCAAACTGGCCTCAGTGCCACTACATAGGACAGAACACCACACCCAGGAGATGTGTGGGTTACATAAGCAGCATAGTGAACCGATATGCCTTGAATGATTAATAATTATTAATTTCTCCAGGATCTCAGAATATAAAAAGTTATTTATCACATAAGAGGATCCACCTAGGAAGTAAAGCCAATAAGACAAATATTCATATAATGTGAGACACTTTGCTGAAGGACACACAGATCAGCCAAGGTTGGGAGTTCCATTTTCCAAGACTGGAAACTAAAATGGCTAAATCAGATGACTGTTCAGCCACTTAAACAAAAACTCTCATAATTTGCATATTAATAAAACCTATTTCTCCCTCCCAAAAATAGCTAAAAAGAAATCCAAAACATTACCAGGCAAGGGTAACACCCTGATTTCCTATACAAAATGGTCTATTGCACATTGTAAGTGTATCAAGAGATGAGTGGGGAATGTGTGAGTTAACAAAACTAGAAATAACTTGCTGTAAGATTGAAGGTCAAATAGAGCAAGTTTACCCCAAGAAATCCAAACCACATGTTTTCACACCAAATTATAAACTATACATCTGTTTGCCTTGTAAATCAAATATACCATGGATAATCTGTTTTGCCCCATCAATATGTCTTTCACCTCAAATGATAAACTATACATTTATTTGCCTTGTTAGTAAGATCTCTCTATATGTGGATAGTGTCTCTTGTTCTGTTGCAAGCCCTAAATAACATGAAATGCTTACATACAATCAAAGAATGTTTGAAGTGTGTTCAAAGTTGGAAAACTAAGAGGTTTTGTTGGTTTTCATTGTAAATAATTACTGTACTCTAGAAATAATAGGAATTTCATGGCACAAGGAAGAAAGAATGTTGAAAGATATAAACTAGGGTATAACTTAGAATTATTAAAAGAAATTGATTAAAAGGGAGGAAATTCCAATTAACAATGTGGGCTAATATTGAAATACAATCCTTGAAATGAATCAAAGATTAAAAAGCCTTCAATAAGGAAAGGATTGAAGAAAGTTGTTATACACCACACCATATATTGGACACAGAGAAACAGACAGGTGAAAGCTAAATACTCAATTGGCACATGTCCAATCAAAATCAGAGGATGGATCCCTCGAATGACCCCTGAAATCAGGGTATATAAAATTGAGGTCACCATGTGGGACCCCAGAGATGATTGAACCAACAAGAAGCTTCAGAATCCTAAGTGAGACTGATGCCCATACCAGCCTCGAGGAAAGGACTCTCCCCCATCCCAGGGTTAAGAGGATATGAAAAAGTGATGAGATTCCATTTCAAATACTGAATTTCCCCTTCTGGTCTTTCATATAAGTTACTGTAGGTTATCTTGTTAAGGCTACACTCTAGTGAGACCTCCTGTAATCATATTTTAGATTTTAACTCCTTTATAAATCCAAGCAAATTGACCTAAGAGAGATTTGAACCATAGCTTTAAGCAATTGCTTTTGATATTCCAAAATTTGTCCATTTTGGACCAATCATTGAAATAGCAGGGACCCAAACACATAAAGGTTACGTACATTCCTCCTCTTTGGAGAAATACCCCGCCATTCCAGAGCTTAGTAAAGAGGCAGAGAGGCTTCCTTGTTCGAGTGCTGTGCAGGGCTTTGGCACACATAGGGCTCCTAGCCAGCACCCGGGCTAGAGGGTCTTGGGTTTTTCTGTCTCACTGGCACAGCCAGAGAGTGGGGGAAGGAAGAAGCCTGCTGACCAGGCTGTTGGTGAGCTAAGCGCTCTGATAAGGGGCTGGTTCTCCACACAGTGCTGGGAGGGGGGACATGTCCTGCCAGGGGAATATGGAGGAGCAGTCAGACTGCGGGGGGGAGAGAGGGAAGGGGCAAATCCAGGAGAGGACAGCGAGAGAGGGAACACATAAAGAGCTGACGGGTGGGCAGCAGAGGCGACACATAACCGGCCGCTGTCTGTCACCTGCCCTCACTCATTGGCCGCCGCAGCTTGCAGCCCATGCTGGCCAGAAACCAGACAGGGGGCAAGGCCCTACTGGCCGAGAACCAGCACACAGTGGGAGCTGTGCTGATGGACCAGCAGGGGTAGCAGCTGGCCCCGCACACTGCAGCTGTGCTCTGCCACCAGCCTTGCACACCCATCCCCGTCATCAGCCACTGGTCCGCACCATTCACCACTGGTGGGTGGGCAGCTGGCGAGCAGAGATCCAGCCAGCAGCAGGACCCACCAGTACTGATGTGGGGGAGACAGAAAATACAGGACAATTTGCCCATTTTTAAGAAGAAGTCTGGACACTTGCAGGAGGGTGTAAATACGGGACTGTCCCTTTAAAACTGGAATTCAGGTCACCCTATCTATCCTTAAATCCATTTCCCAGCTCAGATCAGAAGGCAGGTATTGAGAACAAAGCAAACTCACACACACACACACACACACACACGTACATACGTGCATGTGTGTGTTTAATTGACGATAATATAGAACTTTGGTTATATACCACTTGCCTTCTGTAAGGAAATTCTTGGAAACCAAGATGTGAAGACATAGCAAGTTAATTTGTATTAAATAGCTTTAACAACAGTGTAACAGGGTGCTGGCCAGGAGAGCCTGGCCAGGCACCTGTTAGCCCCTCTCTAATTAAGCAGATTAGATGGGGCTAGCAGCGAAGACTACGCCCTGATTACTTCAGCATCGGCATTTATATGGCCTAATCAGCCAGCCGGCCATATAAAGCTGGCAGGGGGGAAATTAAGGGGTGGGAGGGGCACAGGAAGGGGAGTAGCGTGTGGCTCTAGATCCCTGCTAGCTGGGGAAGCTAGTGGTCTCCCAGGGTGTTGGCCTGAAGACAGTGTATAAAGTGTATATAGCCGGTGGTGGGAACTGGCACAAGAATAAAAGAGCACTGGTGCATACACTTTGAGTGATCTCCGACTGAGTTTTGTGGAGGAACCAGTAGGACTCTGTTACACATGGGAGCTTGTCCGGGATTTGAAGCCAGCGAATGTAGTTGGTGAACCCGGGCATGGAGGAGACCCTACATCGGCTGGTAAAGCAGCAGGAACAAATGCAGCAGTCTCTGCAAAATATCCAGCTGTCCCATCAGGTGGAGAAACAGGCTGTCTTGACCTGGCAGGCGGAACCTGCAGGAATACATCAAGGAACAGAATAATGTACAAGCCCAGCTCCTGCAACGTGCAGTGAGTCCTGCGATGGGCGAGGGCACCTGACCGTTGGGCTGGGGACTGTGCAAAATGAGCCTGGCAGATGACCCCGATGCCTTCCTGCGGACATTTGAGCAGGTAGCCACAGGCACCTTGTGGGAGCAGACAACGTGGGCCCTCCGGCTGGTGCCGTATTTAACGGGGGAGGCTCAAGTGGCCTATATGGCACTGAACGAGGAACAAGCCCAGGATTATGAGGTTGTGTGAGCCACTATTCTGGACCGGGTGGGCCTGTCGGCCCAACAGTATCAGCAAAAGTTCCAGGCTGCCCGGTGGATGGCAGCCATGCAGACACAAGCATTTACCCAGCGGCTGATGGACGGGCCACCCATTGGGTGAGGCCAGAGGCCCGCACCACAGCGGAAATGATGGACAGCTTAGTCCTCGAGCTATTACTCCAAAGTCTCCCCGAGGCCGTATGTGTCTGGGTGAGGCGGCATCAGCCCAATACTGTAGAGGCGGCCGTCAAATTAACTGAAAAATACATTGAAGCCGAGGGACCCTGAAGGGAGGAAAGGCCCCGGAAGGATAGGGAGCCAGGGAAAAGACAGCCAGAACCATTTTCCAGTGGGCCAAAGGGAAGAAGGGGGAGCCCTGAGGAACACCTGAAAGACCCGCCAGGCTAACATTCTGGCAATGTGGGAAACCGGGACACAAAAAACAGGACTGCCAGATATGGAGTGCGGGTAGGCCAAGTTTTGTGGGTGAACACAAGTAGAGGGGCGGATAGGAACTTGACCACGTGAGGGTGGGGAGAAAACGACAAACTGGCCTGCTAGATATGGCGTCCGGCTGCACGCTTATACAGCAGGCGCTGGTAGAGGGCCATTGCCTGGTCAAGGGGGCAAGGATGGTCCTGGGGTGCATCCACGGGGACAAAAAGTTTTGCTGTGTGGCCCAGATACCCCTGGAAGTGAGGGGCCACTTTCGATGGAAATGGGTGGGGGTCCTGGAGGGGCTACCATACCCAGTCATGTTAGGCAGGGACTGGGGGCTGCTCCTGAGAAGGAAGCGAGAGGGTACCCCAAAAAGGGGGACAGATATCCCAAGCCTGAGGTCCCCAGCAGCGAGGACGGGCAAAGTTCCGTATATAGTTAAACTCCTAGACAACTGAGTTTAGGGTGGGTGGACCCGCAGGAGGGCTACATGGGGGAACTCGCCAGGCTGAGCCCGTCCGAGGAAGGGATGTGCCCCGCAAAAGGCCCCATGATAGTGGTATCCACAAGTGTAACCGCAAACGCACTGGAGACTGCGGGGGGGAACTGAGGCGGGGAAAGCCTTGCCGGAGGAGGAAGCAAATTCTGACCCCGTACCTGAAGGACAGGAGGAGCAGGAGGTAGGGCACCAGCAGCCGTGTGACTGGTGCAATGACCTGCGAGCAGAGGCAGAATTATGGGGGCAGCCGCTACCTGTGCGGTGTACCTTCTGCAGGAGGGGGATGAAGCGAATGCCTACAGAGGTGGCTGGGGTCTGCCTGGCCCCAGGCAGGGAACCGCTCCCGGAAGGACCTCCTGCAGGTAGAAGGCGAAAGGGCCAAGCGACGAGACAGCCAAGGGCGGCCGGGCCTTGAGCTCTTAAGGGGAGAGGGATGTAACAGGGTGCTGGCCAGGAGAGCCTGGCCAGGTCCCTGTTAGCCCCTCTCCAATTAAGGGGATTAGTTGGGGCTGGCAGCGGAGACCACGCCCTGATTACTTGAGCATCGGCACCTGCGGGCCTAATCAGCCAGCCGGCCATATAAATCTGGCAGGGAGGAAACTAAAGGGGAGGAGCATGTGGCTCTAGATCCCTGCTAGCTGTGGAAGCCAGCAGTCCCCCAGGGTGTTGGCCTGAAGACAGTGTATAAAGTGTATATAGCAGGTGGTGGGAACTGGCACAAGAATAAAAGAGCACTGGTGCATACACTTTGAGTTGTCTCCAACTGAGTTTTATGGAGGAGCCAGGAGGGCTCTGTTACAAACAGTCATGGAAATTAGAAGACAGGCTATACACTTCTTACACTATACACATTTCTGACAGGAGTTAACTCCATATCTGTCATGAGATCTGGTAACTGAACATCAAGATAATTGGAAATAATGGCTTGTGGCTGCAGTAATTCTCCGCAATGAAGATTTACACATTGTAAGATCTCATAGCAGATATGAAATTGAATCATGCCACTATTGTACCAGAAGCAGACTAGTGTTGTAGCTGTTTCTTGGTCTAATAGCACACCAGACTCCATTTCTAAAAATATTATTTTGATTTATAAATCAGTTTTTTATAGAACATAATTTATGGCCAAGATTGGTGGCCTTTTGTCTTGTGATCTATATTGGTCTGGCTTAATCACGGCTGATTCTTAGGTTTGGTCATTCATTCAGTGGATAATTGAGGTCACAGATATCATGATCTCTGTGACAAACTCGCAGCCTTAATAGGGGTAAATGTACCTTTATTACTGCATCCTTCCCAGCATTAATGGGGCAATGGCGCTTTGCAAACACAGCCATTTCATAGGTGGTGGTGTAGGGATTCTCAGAAAGGCTGAGTGCCTCGTGGAACTCCTGAGAACACAGAGGCAACTCACCTGCTGCTAAACCCTTTAAGGTGTACAGCTTACTGTCTCTCTCCCTGTAGCTGGGTAGCTCCATAGTGGGAGGCTGAACTAGGGTAATACATTTTTGCCATTCCCTTCATGGCACTATGCTCACCTTGATTCTGGTGAGAGGCTCCTTGCACCCTCTTCTACACCCTGCACACCCATGTCAGGGTCAGTCAGAGTTTGGACCTAAGCCACCTGATAATTCTACAATTAGCACCAAATTTACCTACTTAACTTTGAAATCACTGGCCAAATTAATCTCTGACCTCAGTGAACTTCACTGGAGTTAGGCCACAGCTGCTTTTATCCAATTACATTGATTCATAAATCAGAAAAGAGATTTACAAAACTTAAAGCATATTTACAGTTCTTGCCAGTAAATCCTAACTGTAACATTTTGATTTAGTAGTTCTTACTTTGCCCTGGGGCTGAAAGTAATTGAATGATATTACAAGTATGTGAAGGATGCAGTGAGGCCTAGTGGACAAAGCACTTGGGAGATCTGGGTTCTCTTCACTGGCCTGCTAGGTGACCTTGGAAAAGGCACAGCTATGAGCCTCAGTTTCCCCATCTGTAAAATGGGGATAATAGTCCTTACCTCCTTTGTAAAGTGCTTTGAGGTCTACTGATGAAAAGTGCTATATAAGAGCTAGATATCATCATTATGAATTCATTTCTACATCAGGTTGGTGAATCTCTGAAATTAGAATCAGGTTCCATAAAAGCATTTTAACCTACAGGTTAGCTCAGATTTTGGATTTATAAATTGTGATCAAACCTTCTACGGAGACTGTGCAGATCCTGGTGAGTTTGTGGCCTGAATCCTGTAGCTTGGTTTGCAAAGGTCAGCAGTAACCAGCCTCTGAAGATTTCTCTGGCAATTCCAAATTCAATACATTCCAAACTCCACTCTTCTCCCTGTTCCAATAAATTCTCACAGAAGGCCCCTTCCAATAAGCCCTGGGTCACCCTCACTAATCACTTTCTGAGAAGAACTATTTGTTCCATTTACTACCCTTTCTGCCTCCCAAGCTGCTTTAATCAATCCAGCTTGATCTAAATCCATCCAAGAGCCTATGAACACTTAATAGGTTCCTTAAACCATCACAGATTAAATCTGTCACCTGTTTCCCCTCAATTTCAGCCAGATAGCATATTAACAATGATCTAGTACAGTAAGCCATAAAAGATTCCCTTTCCTCCTGACACATCAACAAAACTGACCTTCTTAATTCGGGGGGGAGGGGTCAGAAAATTTCTAGTTATTTTCTGTATAGCACCTTTTCTGTCATCTTTGCTTAATTCTGCCTCAATTTCTGCCAACAACGCAGTTCCTTCCATAGGGCCAGCACACATTATTATCAATTCTCTTAAATCTCCAAGATCTAGATGTTTTCAAACCATGTATCCCAACAGTCAAGACAAACACGTTTTTTTAGTGAAAGAACCCAATGGTTTAGCCTGTTTTTAATTCCAGTCAGAGAATGAATTACTTTCTATTGTATTTGCCATGGCGACTGAGCATCTGCACTACCACTACTGGCTAGGCTGCCCCAGAGGCTCTGGAAGGGGTTCCTCTTCCTCTGCCACCTGTATATTTATTCTCTCCTCTAAGTCCTGACATGTCTGGGTTAAAGCTGTTGTCTGCTGAGCATTAGTTACATTCTGTGTTTCAGCAGTTACAAGTCACATTTTAGGTTTTCATTTTGCAATTTTAGTTTTTCCAATTCCTGTTCCCAGGCATCATGCTCTTTTACAAGCTTATTTACAGTATGATACGTAGCCCAAACAGCAGCATTCATCATTTGCTCCTTCTTAGAAGTGTAACCCTTTTGATACCCTGACAACAGATCCTCCAAACCTTTCTTATACGGTGTGGGGACAGCATCATCCAGCCATGGGTCTGATCCCAAGCTTTTAAACACATCAGAACATAAGAATGACCATACTGGGTCAGACCAAAAGTCCATCTAGCCCAGTATCCTGTTTTCCAACAGTGGCCAATTCCAAGTGCCCAGAGAGAATGAACAGAACGAGTAATCACCAAGTGATCCATCCAACACCTGTCTTAATAGGGACTTATTAGCAAGACCCGAAGGCTTTGGGGCAACCCCCTCGTCCTCCGAGGTGGACCCGCCTTGCTTGCACTTGCAGAACATCAATATTCTTTCTCAATATTCTGGATCCAAGCTATATTCAATTCCACAGTTCCCCGGTACAGTACAATGTCTCAAAACAATATTTCAGCTTGACTGACCAATTCAGAAACAGCCAACTCGTTCACTAGCATGGTAACCATCCTCTGCTACCAATGCTGAAACAGATCTTTAATGGCCCACAGCTGGGCAGACTGTTACCGGTACCAGTGAAAATTCAGATTCAATTTGCTCAATGAACAGCTGTTTATTTGAGAAAGAATCACAAAAGCAGTGAAAGATTATATATGTCTCCCTAATAAGCCTTAATTCCCCAAGCATAAACCCTCAGTAACTGTGTTGGCCTTACACAGTATCCTAACTGACAAACAAAGCAGATAAAGATACCAGTCCTAGGCCTGGTCCACACTAACCCCCCACTTTGAACTAAGATACGCAGCTTCAGCTTCAGCTACTTAGTTCGAACTTACCGCGGGTCCAGACGCGGCAGGCAGGCTACCCCGTCGACTCCACGTACTCCTCTCGCGGAGCAGGAGTACCGGCGTCGACGGCAAGCACTTCCGGGATCGATCCCAGAAGATCGATCGCTTACCGCCTGACCCGGAGGTAAGTATAGACCTACCCCTATATGGAGACTTCTTCTCTTCCCCTCTCAAATACTTGGTCTGTCAAAGGTCTCCCGATGCAGGGTCTTGGTTACCCCGAGGCCCTCTGATTCAAAAGTCCTACAATAGTCCCTTGTAGCAGGGTCTTGGCTACCCTGAGACCCTCTGTCTTATAGTGTCACAGACCTTTTCAGATATTAACTGGGGAACTAACTAATTCACTCTGCTTAGCATTTATACCTTTTGTTCTCAAAGGATTCACATGTCCCAGAAATATGCCCTGTGGGCATTTTATTACTGGCTTTTTCTAATTAATATTTTAGAAGGGGGCTGTAAACAGACAGAGACCAAAGATCAGTTGCCGTTTGCTCTCTCATCGATCATTCACCTGAACTCTTAGCGTGGTGTCATCCAAAAGAGTCATTTTGACCCGGGTCAGCCTGTGCCAAGCTCACTGATGGCATGTTTTTGCATTTTCTTCACTTGGTGAGCTGGTCATTGGCTGATATGTTCTAAAGTTTCATATTGAAACACACACAGATAGTCTCAATTAACTATTCAAGTGCAATCTCAGCAGTCTCAGTAAATTTCCATATCAACTACCTGATGTGAAGAGAATCCTGCTCCCAGAATCCTGTAGTAAATTCAGATGTACCAAGCCATATCAAACTCATGTTCACCACTTTCATTCATGTCAATCATAACAATTCATAATAATTGGTCTCCTAATAAATGGAAAGAAGTATCTAAAGAACAGAGTTACAGCCACCCACCTTCCACCTTGCCCCAAGAAAGAAAAGTGCTGATTCTTATACCCTTATGAAGTAGCACCTTACTTCATGAGTAGTCCCATGCATTCTGGTCTTTGACCCTATTTCATATTACCCTTTGATGGCTGTTTGGTGGCCTTTGTGAAATTAATCAGTCAATTCTACACAAGTGTTCATGTTAAAAAAATAAATAACCTTCGAAATTAGCTTCCTTATTGCCAGCCTCAGCAAAGAGGGCCAGGACTGAATAGGTTTGGAGTCTGCATTACTATCTTGCCCCCCACCCCCTCAAAAAATACATCCAGATACTCCTTTGGTCAAAAATGAGACACATTGCTGGGGAAGCCAATTTTGATATTGTTCTTTAAACAGAGGATTTCAGTCTCCAGTGCTGTAATCTGTCCCTTTTAATAAATACTAAATTCACTCCCCTCCCCCCGCAAAAAAGACAAGAAAAGAAAAGGCACCTGATGCTGAGTCACACTGTTATTGTGACAGACCTTCATATCTTTAATAAACAGTCATCCATAATTCCATACTGAACAATAAGCCAAATTTAACTCCATCAGAAAGTCTCTTTAGTATGAGGATTCATTAATGACATTGACAGCTTAGTATAAGACAATGCACTACCCATATCAAAGGCTTTTGCAGGAAGCCTGCCTTGATCAAAAACTCTGTTTACTTGAGGAAAGGGTAATTTAATTATCTATTTTCCTGAGGAAAGGTATTCTTGTTGACTCAGGATTTAGATATTTGCATATAAGGAATGCATTGTTTTGCTTAATCTAACAGCCCAACATCAAAGAGACTTTGCCCTACAAATGAGCAGTCAGAAGTAAAATAAATAAATTAATAAAGATTAAAACCCACAACAAACAAGCAAAGGGTGAAAGAATGAAGCAGGCAAGTCTAGTTTTTGCTAGAAAACAGCCTTAAATACTTCACTTCAGTAAAGAGGATGATCTATGTGGTATCTTGTTTCAGTTCTGTATAAACATTCTAGGAAATTTGAGTTTAAATCAGAGAGATAGTGAAGGATGTTGTTATGTGAATTATTAATCTTATTAGTATCACTAAGAATGTATTATATAACACCATAAATGTCCACAGTGTTTTACAAATGTAGAGTTAAATTTTCAAAAGTCTCCAAGGGACCACAAACGGGAGTTTGAGAGGGGTAAAAGGAGAGCCTCCTGCTGAACGAACAAGGTGCAAGTACTAATCTTGGGGTGAGGGAGTTTGCTTGGCTGTTTGTTTCTCTTTCAGGTTATTTCAGTTACAGGGTCAATTAGGATTGTGTGTCTGGGCACTGTTTGAGCCTTTGTTCCCTGGATCATCCTTGATCAGCCTCAGTCAGCATTGTGATCACCCTCCCTCTGTGTGATTAACGAAGGGGTAGGACTGACCTAGGAGAAAAGGCCTTAAAAGTGAAAAGGAGAGTTTGAGAGGGAGTTTTTGTGGGAGGGAGACGTAATATAGTCGCTATGGTTAGGAAGGGCTGCCATAGCCAGTGCCAATGCTGCTCCTGTCTCCTCTACCTGCGCTTGTATCCAGACAGACAACCTAACCATGGATGCCTCTACCCAGATCCTGGTGTGGACTTGCAGAGACTGTGGCCTGCATTTCCCACTCACAGAAAGCGAGGCTGGGAGGATCATCCAGTGTGAGAGGTGCCTGCTGGTGAAATCTCTCATGCAGCAGGTGGAAGAGCTACAGGAGGAGGTGGCTAGGCTGAGGAGCATCTGTGCCCATGAGGAATTCCTTGAGAGTATTCATATGGAAACATCTAAGGCTGAGGACGCTATCCAGCTAGAGAGGACTGCTGTCACACCATCAGGGGAGGAGGCTATGGCTGTCGCAAGGAGGAGACTGGCTGCTGGTTACTTCTGGCAGCAGGAGGTGCTCCACCCCTACTCCCAACCTACCCACGATGGTGATGGAAAACCGTTATGCTGCCCTGCCAACGAGCGATGAGGAATCACCCTCAAAAGTGGAGAAGGAGAATCCATGTACCCCCAAGGCTTGGAGGATCGCAGCCACCACTCCTAGGAGGAAACATTGGGTAACGGTAGTTGGTGACTCTCTTCTGAGGGGGACAGAGGCACCCATTTGTTGCCCTGACATGGCATCCCAAGAGGTATGCTGCCTGCCAGGGGCCCATATCCGAGATGTTATGGAGGGATTGTCGAGGATCATCTGGCCCTCTGACTACTACCCCATGCTACTGGTCCATATGGGCACTAATGATACTGCTGGCACTAATGATACTAATGACCTCAGAAGATCAGAAGTAACTACAGGGCTCTGGAAGTAAGGGTGAAGGAATTGGGAGCAAAGGTGGTGTTTTCTTCAATCCTTCCAGTCAAGGGTAGGAGGCCCAGGCAGAGACGGATGCATCCTGGAGGTGAATACCTGGCTGCAAGGATGGTGTCACCAGGAGAGCTTCGGCTTCTTTGACCATGGGATGCTGTTCCAGGAAGAAGGATGCTAAGCAGAGATGGGGTCCACGTATTGAGGAAAGGGAAGACCATATTTGGATACAGATTGGCTAACCTAGTGAGGAGGGCTTTAAAACTAGGTTTGAAGGGGGCAGGTGACCAAAGCCCACAGGTAAGTCAAAAACATGGAGACCTGAGAGAAGGGTTGGAATTTGGGGGAAGCATGGGCTGTTATAGCAAGGATAAGGGAGAGACAAGACAGAACTGGGGGAGGAGGGGGTCAAATCAGTATCTTAGATGTCTGTATACTAATGCAAGGCGTATGGGGAATAAGCAGGAAGAACTCCAGATGATAGTAAATAAACATAACTATGACATAGTTGGCATCACAGAGACTTGGTGGGATAATATGCATGGCTGGAATATTGGTATAGAAGGGTACAGCTTGCTCAGGAAAGACAGACAGGGGAAAGGATGTTGCCTTATATATTAAAAATGTATACACTTGGATTGAGGTTGAGATGGAAATAGGAGACAGACACGACAAAGGAACGAGATTCAGGAGTAAAAAGATAATGCAGGCATAAGGCCAGAAAGAGAGTGGGGGCTATCCAGTTTATTGTACCCAATGCACCATGTATGATTACCTGCCCTATGGGCAGGTGGCGTACGTGTGCATTCGGTGCAAGGAACTCCTGGCCCTCAGAGGCCATGTATGGGCTTTGGGGACCAGAGTGGCTGAACTGGAGGAGCTAAGGGAGACAGAGAGGTACATAGATGAGACTTTCTGGGACACTGTATAACAGTCCCACCCCCAGTCAGACAGCCTTTGTGCTGTTGAAGAAGATAAGAGTCTCAGGGAAGGAGAACATCCAATGGAAGCCGAGGAAAATGATGTGGTATCCTCTCACACTGACAATACCTTTCCAGTGGAGGGAACTCCAGTTATTAGGAAGAGACAGGTATTAGTTATGGGAGATTCAATCGTTAGAAACATAGATAGCTGGGTTTGCGATGACTGGGAGAACCACATGGTGACTTTCCTGCCTGGTGCGAAGGTTGCAGATCTCTCGAGACATCTAGATAGACTCATGTGTAGTGCTGGGAAGGAGCCAGTGGTTGTGGTACACATAAGTACCAATGACAAAGGGAAGGATAGGAGACGTCCTGGAGGCCAAATTTAGGCTGCTAGGTAAGAGATTGAAGTCCAGGACTTCTATGATAGCATTCTCTGAAATGTTTCCAGTTCCACGTGCAGGGACAGTTAGACAGACAGAACTGCGGGGTCTCAAAACGTGGGTGAGACAATGATATAGGGAGGAGGGGTTTAGATTTATTAAGAACTGAGGAAATGGGGAGCTTATACAGGAAGGATGGGCTCCACCTAAACCAAAATGGAACCAAATTGATGGCACTTAGTTTAAAAACTGCTCTGCGACCTTTTTAATTTTAAGGGCTGGGGGCAAGCCAACAGGTGCAGAAGAGGATGTGGTTCAGACAGAGACATCCCTATGGGGAGGATCTCTTAATGGAGATTCAGAGGTTCTCAAACTGTGGTCTGCGGACCACCAGTGTTCCACAAGCTCCATTCAGGTGGTCTGCGCATAGTTCCCCCTAAGGTACGCGCCTGGGCGGCTGCACATGAGAGAATGAAGGGCCACCCACCTAATTAGTGGAGCCGTGCAGGCATGGCTCCACTAATTAGGTGCCTGAACCCTGGAGAAGACGCATATGTAAGGTGAGGTGGTGGCCTTGGGGGGGAATAGAGGATAGGTGGGAGGGGGCAGTGGAGTGAGAATAGGGGATGGGGGGGAATTTGGAATGTGCAGGGCTGCGGTGGCCAGAGAAAGAGGCAACTTTCCCCAGCTCCAGGGCTGCAGCTGCCGGGGAGAGATGGCCCTCCTTCCCAGCCTCAGCTCTGTGGCTGCTGTGGTGGGGGAGAGACCCCACTCCTTCCCAGCCCCAGGGCTGTCGCGGTGGGGGAGAGAGGGCACATCCATCACATTAGAAAGGTAAGACTACTAATATTAAAATATGAGTTGTGTGCATTTATTTGCAGAACAAAAAATGTTTATTTTTTTTTATATATAGCACTTTTATCCAAAGTGCTTTACAATAGTTAGCTAATGGTACAAACAACATTTGAAAAGATCATTAAGTGGTCCGCCGAGACCCTCAGCAATTTTCAAGTGGTCTGCAGAAAAAAAAAAGTTTGAGAACCACTGCTATGTCTTAGTAAGGAGGAGAGGATGGAAAATGATAAAATACAGGTAGGATCTGATCAGAAACAGTCAAATGAAAAAAGAGTCCCATTCAATTATATCATGTAATGGTAGACAGCTAAAAAGTGACAAGTTTTTAAAGTACTTGTATACTAATGCTAGAAAGTCTAAATAATAAGATGGGTGAACTAGAGTGCCTCATATTAAAATGAGGATATTGATATAATAGGCATCACAGAATTGGTGGAATGAGGATAATCAACGGGACACAGTAATAGCAGGGTACAAAATATATCATGCTGGTGGGAGTGGCATTATAGGAAAAGAAAGCGTAGAATCAAATGAAGTAAAAATCTTAAATGAACCAAATTGTACCATAGAATCTCAATAGATTATAATTACATGCTCTAAGAATATAGCACTAGGGATATATTACCGACCACTTGCTCAGAAGGGTAATAGTGACTGAAATGCTCAGGAAGACTAGAGAGGCTATTTTAAATTAAAAAAAACTCAATAATAATAGGAATTTCAATGATCCCCATATTGACTGGGTACATTTCACCTCAAGACTGGATGCAGAGATAAAGCTTCTTGACACCTTAAATGACTGCTTCTTGGAGCAACTGGTCCTGGAACCCACAAGAGGAAAGGCAATTCTTGATTTAGTACTAAGTGGAGCACAGGACCTGGTCCAAGAGGTGAATATAGCTTGACCGCTTGGTAATAGTGACCATAATATAATTAAATTTAACATCCCTGTGGCAGGAAAAACACCACAGCAGCCCAACACTGTAGCATTTAATTTCAGAAAGGGGGACTACACAAAAATGAGGAGGTTAGTTAAACAGAAACTAAAAGGTACAATGCCAAAATGAAATCTCTACAAGCTGCATGGAAAAATTTTAAAGACACCATAATAGAGGCTCAACTTAAATGTATACCCCCAAATTAAAAAACATAAGAGAATCAAAAAAGTGCTGCCAGGGCTAAACAACAAAGTAAAAAACGCAGTGAGAGGCAAAAAGGCATCCTTTAAAAAGTGGAAGTTAAATCCTAGTGAGGAAAATAGAAAGGAGCATAAACTCTAGCAAGTGAAGTGTAAAAATACAATTAGGAAGGCCAAAAAAGATTCTGAAGAACAGCTTGCCAAAGACTCAAAAAATAATAGCAATTTTTTTTTAAATACATCAGAAGCAGGAAGCCTGCTAAACAACCAGTGGGGCCACTGAATGATCAAGATGCTAAAGGAGCACTCAAGGACGATAAGGCCCTTGTGGAGAAACTAAATGAATTCTTTGCATCGGTCTTGTGATGTGAGGGAAATTTCCAAACCTGAGCCACTCTTTTTAGGTGACAAATCTGAGGAACTGTCGCAGATTAAGGTGTCAGAGGAAGTTTTCGAACAAATTGGTAAACTAAACAGTAATTAGTCACCAGGATCAGATAGTATTCACCCAACAGTTCTGAAGGAACTCAAATGTGAAATTACAGAATTACTTACTATAGTCTGTAACCTATTATTTAAATCAGCTTCTGTATCAAATGACTGGAAGATAGATAATGTGACACCAATTTTTAAAAAGGGCTCCAGAGGTGATCCCGGCAATTACAGGCTGGTAACCCTGACTTCAGTACTGGGCAAACTACTTGAAACTATAGTAAAGAACAAAATTGTCAGACATATAGATAATTTGTTGGGGAAGAGTCAACATGGTTTTTGCAAAGGGAAATCATCCCTCACCAATCTACTAGAATTCTTTGAGAGAGTCAACAAGCATGTGGATGAGGGGGATCCAGTGGATACAGTGTACTTAGATTTTCAGAAAGTCTTTGACAAAGTCCCTCACCAAAGATTCTTAAGTAAGCTGTCATTGGATAAGAGGGAAGGTCCTCTCATGGACTGGTAACTGGTTAAAAGATAGGAAACAAAAGGTAGGTATAAATGGTCACTTTTCAGAATGGAGAGAGGTAAATAATGATATCCCCCAAGGGTCTGTACTGGGACCAGTCCTATGTAACATATTCATAAATGATCTGGGAAAAGGGGTAAACAGTGAGGTGGCAAAATTTGCAGATGATACAAAACTACTCAAGATAGTTAAGTCTCAGGAAGACTGCAAAGAGCTACAAAAGGATAACTCAAAACTGGGTGACTGGGCAACAAAATGGCAGATTAAATTCAATGTTGATAAATGCAAAGTTATGCACATTGGAAAACAATCCCAGCTATACACATAAAATGATGGGGTCTAAATTAGCTGTCACCACTCAAGAAAGAGATCTTGGAGTCATTGTGGATAGTTCTCTGAAAACATCCACTCAATGTGCAGCGGCAGTCAAAAAAACTAACAGAATGTTGGGAATCATTAAGAAAGGGATAGATAATAAGAGAGAAAATATCATATTGCCTCTATATAAATCCATGGTACGCCCACATCTTGAATACTGTGTGCAGATGTGGTCACCCCATCTCAAAAAAGATATATTGGAATTGGAAAGGGTTCAGAAAAGGGCAACAAAAATGATTATGGGTATGGAACAGCTTCCGTATGAGGAGCGATTAATAAGACTGGGACTTTTCAGCTTGGAAAAGGGATGACTTAGGCTTGGTCTACACTACCCCCCCCCAATTCGAACTAAGGTACGCAACTTCAGCTACGTGAATAACGTAGCTGAAGTCGAAGTACCTTAGTTCGAACTTACCTTGGTCCACACGCGGCAGGCAGGCTCCCCCGTCGACTCCGCGGTACTCCTCTCGCCGAGCTGGAGTACCGCAGTCGACGGCAAGCACTTCCGGGTTCGACTTATCGCGTCCAGACTAGACGCGATAAGTCGAACCCAGAACTTCGATTTCCAGCCGTCGAACTAGCTGGTAAGTGTAGCCAAGGCCTAAGAGGGGATATGATTGAGGTCTATAAAATCATGACTGGTGTGGAGAAAGTAAATAAGGAAGTGTTACTTACTCCTTCTCATAATACGAAAACTAGGGGTCACCACATGAAATTAATAGGCAGCAGGTTTAAAACAAACAAAAGGAAGTATTTCTTCACACAACACACAGTCAACCTGTGGAATTCTTTGCCAGAGGCTTTGGTGAAAGCCTAGACTATAACAGGCTTAAAAAAAGAACTAGATAAGTTCATGGAGAGTAGGTCCATCAATGGCTATTAGCCAGGATGGGCAGGGATAGTGTTCCCAGCCTCAGTTTGCCAGAAGCTGGGAATGGGCGACCGAGGATGGATCACTTGATGATTACCTGTTCTGTTCATTCCTTCTGGGGCACCTGCCATGGGCCACGGTTGAAAGACAGAATAGTGGGGTAGATGGATCTTTGGTCTGACCCAGTATGGTCATTCTTATGTTCACCAAGAAGGTTGGTGGTGATTGGACATCTAACATAGTGAATGCCAGTGAAAATGAGGTAGGATCAGTGGCTAAAATAGGGAAAGAACAAGTTAAAATTACTTAGATAAGTTAGATGTCTTCAAGTCACCAGGGCCTGATGAAATGCATCCTAAAATACTCAAGGAGCTGACTGAGGATATATCTGAGCCATTGGTAATTATCTTTGAAAAGTCATGGAAGATGGGAGAGATTCTAGAAGACTGGAAAAGGGCAAATATAGTGCCAATCTAGAAAAAAGGAAATAAGGACAACCTGGGGAATTACAGATCAGTCAGCTTAACTTCTGTACCCGGAAAGATAATGGAGCAAATAATTAAGCGATCAATTTTCAAACAGCTAGAAGATAATAAGGTGATAAATATAATATAGTAAGGTGATAGTATTCCCCTCTATCCACAAGGCTTATCTTGATTTTAGTAAAGCTTTTGATACTGTCTCGCATGACCTTCTCATAAACAAACTAGGGAAATGCAACCTAAATGGAGCTACTATAAGATAGGTACCCAACTGTTTGGAAAACTGTTCTGAGAGAATAGTTATCAGTGGTTCCTAGTCATGCTGGAAGGGTATAATGAGTGGGGTCCCGCAGGGATCAGTTCTAGGTCTGGTTCTGTTCAATATCTTCATCAATGATTTAGATAATGGCATAGAGAGTACACTTATAAAGCTTGCGGACGATACCAAGCTGGGAGGGGTTGCAAGTGCTTTGGAGGATAGGATTAAAATTCAAAGTGATCTGGACAAACTGGAGAAATGGTCTGAAGTAAATAATATGAAATTCGATAAGGACAAATGCAAATTGCTCCAGTTAGGAAGGAACAATCAGTTGCACACATACAAAATGGGAAATGACTGCCTAGAAAGGAGTACTGCGGAAAGGGATCTGGGGGTTATAGTGGATCACAAGCTAAGTATGAGTCAACAGTGTAACACTGTTGCAAAAAAAGTGAACATCATTCTGGGATGTATTATCCAGAGTGTTGTAAGCAAGACACAAGTAATTCTTGCATTCTACACCGCACTGATTAGGCTACAACTGGAGTATAGTGTCCACTTCTGGGTGCCACGTTTCAGGAAAGATGTGGACAAATTGGAGAAAGTCCAGAAAGGAGCAACAAAAATGATTAAAGGTCTAGAAAACATAATGGAAAAGAGGAAAGATTGAAAAAAAATGGTTTGTTTAGTCTGGAAAAGAGAAGACTGAGAGGGGCCATGATAACAGTACATAAAAGGTTGTCACAAGGAGGAGGGAGAAAAATTGTTCTTCTTAACCTCTGAGGATAGAACAAGAAGCAATGGGCTTAAATTTCAGCAAGGGAGGTTTAGGTTGGACATTAGGAAAAACTTCCTAACTCTCAGGGTGGTTACACTCTCAAATTGCCTAGAAGGGTTTTGGAATCTCCATCATTGGAGATTTTTAGGAGCAGGTTAGACAAACACCTCTCAGGAATGGTCTAGATAATACTTAGTCCTGCCATGAGTGCAGGGGGCAGGACTAGATTACCTCTCAAGGTCCCTTCCCATCATATGATTCTATGACTTAGGAGTCTGAGTCTCTGGAAATCAATTGGTTTTAGGTTCCTAAATCAGATAGGCACATTTGAAAACTTTACCCATGATCTGATGTCCTGTATAGTTTATAATCTACCACAGACAAGATTAAAAATGGAATAGAAATTCAAATGGATGAGTGTGCAGAGATCATTGATGAGGAAACCAGTAAAGGAAGGTTTAGAAAATGATAAGGAAATTCCCTGGTGGAAGACAAGTGGGAACAATTCTAATTACATGAAATAGTCTGCATGAGAGAAGGTGCATAGTTAAAAAATGAAGGCAGTGAAGAGTAGAAGGAGAGAGGATAAAGGTTCCTGCTAGAGAGTATTAAGCTTGTTTTCAGAAAAAAAATTAACAAGATTCTGAGCAAAAAGGGTTAGGGCTGGAAGAAGATTTCATGAGAGATTCTAAATCACTGGTGGGCAACCTGCCATCCATCTGGGTAATCTGCTGCCCACAGCTCCCAGTGGTCACGGTTCGCCGTTCCCGACCAATGGGAGCTGCGGGAAGCGGCACGGACTGGCCACTACTTCCCATTGGCTGGGAATGGCGAACTGCGGCCACTAGGAGCTGCAGGAGGCCATGCTTGCAGATGGTCAATGTAAACAAACTGTCTCACGGCCCACTGGTAGATTACCCTGACGGGCCGCATGTGAGCCGCAGGTTGCCCACCACTGTTCTTAAACAAAGAAGTGTTGGCAGGGCTTGGAGGCATCGTGGTTAGGCAGAAGTGAAGTTGTTTAGAAAGAAATTGATTGCTGAGGGAAGATGGCAAATACAGAGAAGAAGAATGTGGTATATTCCTTCTGGGGACTCTCTGTGGAAGGTCATTTGTCTCTTTATCCCCTTTAATTTAATGTTCCAGGACATTGGAACATTGTGGTGCTTTCTCTGCTGCCTGATTTCACTCATTGTCTGGTTCTCATTCCTTGCCATTACTGCTCCTATTCCAGAAGCCCTTGTCTCTGGAGCAAGTCCTCTTGCTTTAAAGTAGAATGGGACTCTTTTTTAAGTAAGGACTTAAGACCTACAGAAAGCAGCAGCAAAATGTGCAGTAGCCAATTGCCATCATGTAAGTGGGTCCTAGAGTATGCTAATCAGAGCCTGAACAGGTCAGTGAAAAAGGGGTCCTGAACCTGTTCTGTAGTTGGAACCCATGGAGCTGCTTAGAGGTGAGGGAAGCTGACATAAATCACAGAGGTTCCTAACCATAAACCAGGACCTGACAGGAGCTGTAGTAGGTAGGATTTGTTCCACAAGTGGTAAGAATTGTTCGGTACATTCTGCAACACTGGCAGGAAAAACTTCCTGTTTAGACTCTCAGCATAAATATGAAAATATGAATATTGAGCAGATATTTATGCTGTTCAAATTATTAATATTCTGGATCGAAGACCATGAAATAAGAACATGAACAATAAAATGGGAGTCTTAATTCAAACAAATGCATGATGGCTTTTAAAAAAACATAACCCCATCACTCATTAAAATATATTATTAGGCTTTATCAGTTGCAGATTTATCCGCTAAAATGCTCTTTATATGGCTACTGTATTTAGTCGCACCACCTGTATGGGATGGAAAATGTGACACAAACCTATACACAGATTTTTATTTTAATCTGGGAGGTTTTACTGCAAAATTTGTCAATATTATATTTTTGTTTGGTCAGCATGTGGAGGAGAGCACTTTACCCATTTAATTTTCCCAGAAAGTAACACAGCCACCAGCAATTATTTGATGTTTCAAAGATCTTATTTCATTTCAGACTTCATAATCAACAGCTTAAGTGTGTGATCCAGAAAACGTAAATAACTTAAAATGCATCTGCCATAAGTATGTATTTATATCATGTATTAAGCATAAATACAACATTTGCACAAAATAATTTAACACATTCTCTGAATTTTAGACTTGATTTAACCATTTCATCTCTGACATGGGGACCCAGATAGGATTTTGTTTTGGGAGATGGGGACTTCAGGATGACTTGCTGTATTTATCAGCGGGGTAGTCGTGTTAGTCTGGATCTGTAAAATGCGACAAAGAGTCCTGTGGCACTTTATAGACTAACAGACATATTGGAGCATAAGCTTTCATGGGTGAATACCCACTTTGTCAGATGCATGTGGTGGAAATTTCCAGAGGCAGGTATAAATATGCAGGCAAGAATCAGTCTAGAAATAACGAGGTTAGTTCAATCACGGAGGATGAGGCCCTCTTCTAGCAGTTAAGGTGTGAACACCAAGGGAGGAGAAACTGCTTTTGTAGTTGGCTAGCCAGTCACAGTCTTTGTTTAATCCTGAGCTGATGGTGTCAAATTTGCAAATGAACTGAAGTTATATATGTGTTATATATGTTATAATATGTGCCAATTCTGCCCACATATTTACACCAGTGACACCATCACAAGACCTAACCAGATCAGCTACAACATCACCGGTTCATTCACCTGCAAGTCCACCAATGTAATATACGCCATCATGTGCCAACAATGCCCCTCTGCTATGTACATCGGCCAAACTGGACACTCCCTACGTAAAAGGATAAATGGACACAAGTCAGATATTAGGAATGACAATATACAAAAACCTGTAGGAGAACATTTCAACCTCCCTGTACACACAATAGCAGATTTAAAGGTAGCCATCCTGCAGCAAAAAAAACTTCAGGACCAGACTCCAAAGAGAAACTGCTGAACTTCAGTTAATTTGCTTTGTAACATTAGAAATATATGTATATATTATAGTTTTAATTGTACATACATATTTAGTATCAGCTTCAGTTTCAGTTGGTGTGGACAATTTCCACATAAAGTCTCAAGTCCTTATCTAAATAATAATTAAGTAAACATAATTCAGTTTCATGTGTTGCAAGAGTTTCAAAAGATCACAGGCCTGAGCAAATTCATATTGCTTTTCCTCAGAAGTGATGAAGCTCAACAGCCTACAACTGCCACATGTTGATGAGGCTACTTCCTTGCAGTTGAATATCCTTTCACAAATGTGATAATTCCCTTTACCCCTATGAAGTAAGTATTAGTTATTTAACCTTCCAGAACCTTAGGTCTGTTCACAGCAAAGTAATATTTTTCTCCAAATGTGCCATTTGGGATCCTCCCAGGACAGCCCATCTATCTGTTCACGTTCTCATTGCCCATATAATTCAGTTAGCACATATTTAATGTGTGCAGATCTTCTAGCTGTTATTAAGCAGCTCCCATTTCATAAGGAAGGGCACATCTACACTGCAGATAAACTTGAATGGACAGATACATGCTAGTTCTGCTCAAGCTAGCATGATAAAAACAGCAGCATAGTAAGGGATAGCTTGGGCGGCAGCTGGGCTCAGGCTAGCTGCCCAAGTTTATACCTAGGGGGGTCTGAGCAGGTTTGTATTGAGGCATCTAGCCCAAGCTGTTGCCCATGCTACCCCCAGCTACATTGCTATTTTTAGCACAGTAGGGTGAGCAAAGTCATGTCTGTCTGCGTGAGTTGGGATGCACACTTCCAGCTGCAGTGTAGACATTCCTAGAGGAGCTGGTTAGATAAAAGACAAATTCTGACATCAGACTCTGTGATGGGGTGTTTCCAGCCCTTTGAAGCCCTCTGCCTGAGGCCTCCTGATTATACCATCCCCCACCACAGGAAAGGAGCAGTGAAGGTGGGCCCTCCAGACCTGACTAGAATGGCTGCTTCCCTGCAGCCTATCAGAGATCAGCAGGCTCAGATAAAAGGAGCTACAGGGCCTGAGCAGATCATTTGCTGTTGTGACTGGGTGCCTGGGAATGGCCACACTGAGAATGCCACGCTCAGTGCAGACTTCAAGAAACAGGGCAGACAATCCCCAAAACCTGATGATTTATCTTGTAATTAGATTCACAAAACCAATAGCAAGAGAGCTTCTGTAGCACCACACTGATTAACAAGAAACTGAACACAGTCCCCTTTAGACATTCCAGCCCTTGGTTCCCATCCAGACAAACTCGTGTAATATAGCGAGAGGTTACTGAAAACCCAGTTCACCATATCTGAGTTTCTACCAATCCCAAGGGATCAGACACTTACCCGGGTCAATATATATCTCAGATCTTACCCAAATATCACACTGTCAGCCAATCTGTGGTAAAACCAACTAAAGATTTATTAATAAAAGAAAAGAAGAGAGTTATTTAATGGCTAAAGAATCACACACATACAAGTGATTTTCAGTGTTCATAGATCAGGACCATAGCAGTGATGAAATAGACTGCTGGCTTGCAAAAGTCTCTGGTAACTTCCAAAAGATTGGAAGGTCCTCAGACCACAGTTCAAAATACTCCTTTTAGTTGTCAATCCACAGTCCAGAGAATTGAAGCAGGAATGAGGCAAAAAGGAGAGGTCTTGGGTGTCTTTTATATCTTCTGCCATGTGCCTGGAAAGTTGCTGACCCAAACAATTCCCGTAGCCTTTGTGTATGGAAAAGTTACTGACAAAGATGGAGTCTGAGGTCACACATCCACATCACATGCCCTTACATGTTTTGTTGATTCACGGGGTGGCCTTTGGCTTCTTGCTGTCTGAGGCATCCTCAGGAAAAGCTATCCGAAGAGTTGATTGTTCTTAATGGCCCATCAAGCTTGAAGAGTCCATTCACAGTGGGTGGGAGAGACTGGATGTAAACTATTTAGTGGGTGTCATCCCAAGAACAAACACATTTGAGATACAAATACATAGCAATATTCATAACTTTAGATACAAAGATGATACATGGATTTAACCAGGGTAATCATACTTGACAGACTGTACCTTTTCCATTGACACCCTACTTGATACACTTTATATACAATTGCAACAAATCTTATAACAGTGGTAACAGCAATGATACAAATGGTCATCTTCAATCATACAGAATCACAGATGGCTGGGACCAGAAGGGGGAGGAAGGGCTAGAAGACTGAGAAACTCTCCAGGCAAGGAGGCTTGGGAGAGACCCTACTCAAGCAGGGATAAGACAGAGAGAACCCAAGAAATGTAACGGGTGAAGGTGATGGGACTGAATGGGAAGCAGCCCAGGGAATGCAGCAGCAACTATTAAGGGAAGCAGTACATAGCTGCTGCCAAACAAGTCAAATGAGCAAGATCCAGAATCAATCAATCAACCTCCTTCCCTCCCCACCTCCTCATACACACCTTACATTGTGGTCTTGCCTATTGTGGGGCTTCTCAAATATTCATTCAAATGCCCAACCTCCTTCATCCATATCTAACTTCCTCACTCTAATCATGTTGGGGTATCCTTATCCTATAGGTTAGTATATTAACAATTTCAACAAAATCATCATATATGTCAATTCTTTGTCAAGGCAAGTTCACAGTTAAGCATTTGCCAACATTTTATCCTAAAATATCCAAGCCTAGTATCAGTTCAATGTTATTGAAGTTATCTAGTATTGTTATGCAGAAAACACTCTTCCTTAAGCACACTATTCCTAGTTCCCCAAAACTCAGGGTAACTGTCAGGCTATTTTTCTATTGCAAGGGTTGTAGCCTCAAAGCCTTATACTAATTTATGTCATATGCCAACTATTTAAGGCCTTAGGTTCCTTGCATTACCGCTGAGTAAAACAGAATGCTAAAGCTAGCTTTATGGGCTACAAATCCCCTCTCTGATGGGGTGATTTCTAATCAACCCCAGCACGACATTACAATATAGTTGGTTGATTACTGAAAGGAAGGTTCCAGAGCCAATCTCAGGCTCCTGGTGGATTGATTCTGGTTGTGTAGTTATAACGGCATCATAGGGATGCTCCAGTACCTGATCTCTCTGCTGTAGGCCTTATGATTACATATTGGCCAAATTCATCATCTGTCATCTCCCTACGTTGTTGTTGTTGCATCACTTGATCTTTCCTACTTAATCTCCTGATTTTACACTGCATGCGCCCCAACACAATGAAAATAATCCCTATTGCAATTCCTTGGATAACAATCCATCCCTTTAACCCAATTTCTATTCATAAGAATGCTGCTAGGACCTCATCATCTCCATCCATCAAATGAGCATTAGCTTACTCTGCCTCATTGATGTTACTGGTAATTTGTATAATGTGTTTGTCTTTTGATCCATTAATTGTTTTAATGGTAAATATAAATAAGAACTGTTGATGTGTTTTGGACAGTTCGGTTCTGATAGGTTGGGTTAGATATAATAATAATTGCATTTTCAAAAATAGGGACAGGAGAAATCATTATGTGCCCTATTCAGGTATGGTTTTTTGGGGTAAAACAGAAATTTGGACCTGTGATCTGACACTCCAATTGACCATACAGATATTTTTGATGGTTGGTTACCACACAATACTGGCCGTTTCCACCATAGGTCACCCTCTTCATTGGTGTCTTCAATTTGGTCAGCCTGACCAGGCATGAAGATGATTGGTTGTGTAGTTGATCCTGTCCCTGCACTCCACACAACATAGTATTCATCTCAAACACATTACATCTACAAGTGTACTGATCCCCCTTTTCAGAGCAACAGGTCCTCTGTGGGATTTTCCAGGTTTGGGTTTCTCTGTGATAAACCACCAACAGAGGCATGCTGATGCATTCCTTGTAGAAATTGTCTTTGAGGTGCCCTATGGAATGGACAGCAGCCAGCTAGCTATACATATCCTTATTTGGGTCGAGCACAGACAAGGAGACCGTGAATAAGACAAACAAGGACTTTGCTATCATACAATTTTTAGTTAAATAGCAAGTATCTTGGTTAGGGTAAGGTGTCACAGATCCCATATGCTGCATTGCTCATAGTGATAATTGTGGACATGAATGCAAACAAATGCATCCCTCATTTCCCTGGTTCTGAAAAAATAGTGGACAATACCAATTTAACAATTGTTCATCTTTGATTAAATCTGGGACTTTTCCTAATTCTAAAAATTGCAATGCATTAGTGATGGTGGTTATGACATATTCTCCATACACAGAACAAATTATTTCCTTTCCCATGTATTAGTCCCTTCGCTGACCATTGTTTAGGTTGACCAGTTGGTTGATTTTAAACTGAGTCTTATTGAATTAATGGGTTGTTATGCATGTTGTAGACTGTAAACCTTTCTTCCTGTGACAATCCCCTTATCCGATTAATTATTTGGGTCACATCCTCCTGCATCACAACTGATGTGTCTATGAATTTTCTCAATGTTCACATGATTACAAATTGATACCAAACAGTCCTGTTCGTGACTTCAAACATGGCTTGGATGCCAAAAGGATCCAAACCACATTTCTTTTTAGGGGTATACAATTTGTGGTTTGGGTGGACCCTTAAGATGGCAATATCCTGTATTTGTTGCTGATAAGCTGCACTCTTATCCACAAGGAGCACTGAAAAGAAGGAAGTCAAAGGTCATTGGCCTTAATTCTCTAACCAAAGTTTTATAATATGGTCTTTAACATCAGATGAGTATGTTCATTTTAAACTACTGTTGTTCTGTTCTGAAAAGAGGCCATGTAAAAATAGCCCCACTCCACCAATTTGCTCTTTGGGTATATCTAGATTTTTAGCTGCTCATTGCTTTTCTACTTCTAAATCCTGACAGAGCTGCAGAAACAACACAACTGTGTAGAAGTGAGATGGATTCTGGTCAGTTCATCATCAGCAATAGGGTCACACAACAACAGATGGCAGAACATACTTTGTAGACTTTATTTCTGGGTTGTGAACAAGACAAAGGACTCAGCTTGACGTCCAGATCCTAGGTTGAGTGTGTAGAGCTGGCATTTAAGAAAAAAAAAATATCTGTTTTACTTGTAAAAGGCCAGATTACGATACCATTATAAACATTGAATAGGTCCTTACTGTACAATTAATTCCTACTGAAATCAATTGTGCTGCCCATGCAGAAGGTACTGCTCAATCTGATCCAAAATGAACAAACTTGCTGTAGAAGCCATTGAGACACAACAATAATGGAACTCCTCAGTGCCATTTTTACAGAGTCATTTTCCAGAGTTTAATAGCTCTTTCAATCAAATCCCTTCCATTTGCTTAGACCAGCAACCCTGAGGTACTGACAGTCGGAAGCACTCCGCAAGTGAACACATCGCAAAATGTATACAATTTGGAATTACAACTGGTAATTCTGAGCTCATTGCTGCATCCTTTTTGCTTATACATTTGGGGAAATGATCATCTGAGCAGTGGTCAAATTAGAATATAGGTGTGAGTGGTTATAGTGTATACCCATTTCTCATCAGTGCTGGTTGGGAAAAAGAATTTCATAAGCTAGGGGGGAAATTACAAAATCTGAGTGTGAGAGGGAAGCTATCAACCCTTCCTCCCCCCCACCCTCCACCCCAGTTCAAGCACAGAGTAAGACAACACAAAAGATGGAGCGTATTTTACTAAAAATACACTCTAGAGAAATTCTGTGTCAAAATACAGATTATGTTCATGCAAATGTGGCTTGATTTTCTTATCATCCTAGCTTCATTTTGCCATCAAGCTAACACTGTATTCTGCAGATGTATTTTGTAGGGAAACTAGCTGTGTGTGTCAGGGTAACTAAGTGGAAAGCATTAAAAGCACATATATCCTTCCAGCAGTAGAAATACTCTGTCTTATATTCACAAGGGCACAAACACACCATACTGTCTTACTGTGACTTCCTGAGCAGAATTCAAAGTATGCTGCTTGCCAGACTGCTAATTCCTGTCAGGCTTTGTTTGCCATTTAACCATTTTTTATGAACAATTTCCTCCCAGTTACTAGTTACTGCAGCAAAATAAAGCTAGTAATAAATACTGCACTTGTGTGAGTTAGTCTGCAAAAATTACATTAACTTTACTCTTTCTAAAGTTAAATGATTCGTCAACTTTATCTCCAAGAGAGCTGCCTTTCAATCTTATACAACAATTTCTTCAGTTTTCAGAGGATATGAGAGGGAAAAAAACCTTCAACTGCAATATTCTTTTTAAGCACATTAAAATGTAGAATTCACATCCTTTTTGTTGTTGTTGTTGAAATCAGCATTCTTGTTTATTGCTGAACTCTTTTAGTAGGTTCTTATCTTTCTTTTTTGGCATTTCTACAGTTATTCATTCCCAATGGCCAGTTCAGTGATTTTTTTTTCTGATTTATTCCTTGTTTAAGAAGCCATCATCTTTGAAAAACTAACTGGTGTCATTCCTATGCTATTTCAGAAGAAACTACAGCTAAAGATTTAAATGTGTCACTGTATTGAAAACCATATTATTTCACCTTATATTAGGATTTTTGTGAATACATTTTCTGATCGACTAACACCTTTATTTTGTTTTCCTTTACAGTTTAAGAAAGGCTTTGGCAAAGTTACTGCTTAGCAGCCATTTCAGATTTTATCCATTCTCTCATATACGTAGATGTTATGTTATCTCTGTGTATTTGTGGGAGAGAGAAAAGTAATTGATATATTTAGTAATTGATGTAAATTCAAACTTAACCTTTCACGGATAGATGTTTGGGTTTAGCTTTGTTTTCTAAATTGATTGAATGTGTCCAACTGAATGAAAATAAATGCATTAATAGTATAGATTTCAGGGAGCTGAGATGTCTTCAGCAAAAGTGAGCCACCACCTGTGGCTCTGATCCATGCCCTTCTTCACCAGCAATAAAAAATAAAGAGTATCTGAATTCTGATATTGTCACTACCTCCCCTGTGAAGGAATATCTACTACCTTGTGCCCCATACCACTCTGTAATCTGGTCACTACTTAAGAAATCATAACTCAGTGAAACAGACATTAGCAACTAGTACTGATCAGTATTTAACCATGCTGCTGAAAGGAGGTAGCAGTGAACAGGTTCAAACAAACAAGACATTTATTACGAAAAAGTGAAATGAAAAAATATCCAGTGTCTCAAACAAATATTTACAGCCCCCTGAAGACTCAAGATACATATTTTGATTTAGACATCGAGGTTATACCAGATTCTCTGTCAATCCTGCCTTTTTGGGGCTCCCACAGGTATAACTCTCCAATACTCAAGCCTTTTGTAGGACAATGTTCTGGGAACTGTGAATTATTCACCTCGGTCTTTCAGTTAATTCCTCCTGTTTGTTTCTTCCCAATGACAATGGTTTACATAGATGTTGCTTTTTCCTTTGTAATCTGGTTTTCTCTGAATGTATTTTTTATAAGTACTCACCAAGAGTCAGATTGTACCACTCTTACTCATGTTTAGCACCTCAATTCATGAAAAGAACCATTGATTTTAATCATGGAGTGAAATTCTACTCATCATGAATAAAAGCATCAGAATTTTGCTACAAGTACTTTGTACACATGACTTTGAGACTCTAGATTGTTTGCAAGCTTTTCACTTTGGGCCAAATTCCAACACCCTCACTCATAGTGAGGTAGGCTAACTGAAATCAAAGGGTCTGCTTGAGGAATTAAATGCCTACTCAACACGAGTAAGGTTGCAGAATATTGTTCTTTGAATTTTTTATTATTGGTGATAACTCAGTAGTCACCTGGTAGTGCTCCTGGTCTGGGCTTGGATGACTGAAAAATTTTAAAGATGAGAGAAATTAATTCTCTTTTACACATTGAAAGTATTTGAGGAATGGTTGTTCTGGAAACAAACATTCACAGTGAGGGGTTTTCATTTAGACCAATGTTTGGGAAATGGCTGTTCCTCACAGAAATATGAAAATAAAGAATCAAATCTGTTAACGAGGAATCTATGTGTGAACAAGAACATTCACTACTTGTTATTCATATTTGTCATCTGTTATTGATTTTATTGCATTTTAAAAGTATTAGGCAGGCAACAGAAAGAACAGGATTTTATGCAGAATCTGGCCCTGACAAGAACTCTCTCATTACGTTGGACCTCAAATATTATGCTTATATGGAGAGAAATCATTTATGGGAAAATTATCCAAATGAAAAGAAAAATTACTGTAAATTACAAAAATAAACCCAAACAAAACTTGGAAAAATAGTGTGCTGCCATTTGCGATTTTGCTATTTGACCAAGTTAAAAAAATGAAATTCCTATGAAAAATTTTACAGACGTGAACACACATCTGTCAAACTAGAAGATTTGACAAGATGAAATTTACAACCCGTTTGTACAAGCAGAGTCATTATCGCTGTTCACTCTGTCAGCTATAAACCTGTATCACACTAAACCTGAAAGCCTGGCTTATCAAGCATCACACCAGCAAATTTCAAAAGCTGATCATTTTGGATATAGAAAGTAGCATTTCATAGTTAGCAGACACAAAAATGTTGTCAGGCTGTGAAAATGTAACTGCATCAGCTAATGTGATTAATTTGATGATGATCTTGATAACATCAGATTGAGAAACTCTTTCAGGATGTGTTATTTCTTCCTTTTGACTGTCAGCCATGTCTCTAGCCCTAAAGTCAGACTCCCTGCTACAGCACTAACCAAAAATAGCCAGTCCGGTTTTCCTGTTCTTAACTTGTATGACTTAAAAAAAAAAATCATAGACTTTAAGTCCAGAAGGGACCATCATAATCATCTAGTCTGACCTCCTGCACATTCCATGTCACAGAACCTCATCCACCCCTCCTGTAGTAGACCCATCACCTCAGGCTAAGTTACTGAAGTCCTCACATCTTAATTTAAAGACTTCAAATTACAAAGAATCTACCATTTACTCTAGTTCAAACCAGCAAGTGACCCGTGCCCCATGCTGCAGAGGAAGGCAAAAGATCCCTAAGGTCTCTGCCAGTCTGACCAGGAGGAAAATTCCTTCCTGACCCCAAATATGTTGATCAGTTAGACCCTAAGCATGTGGGCAAGACCCACCAGTCAGACATCTGGAAAAGAATTTGCCGTAGTAACTCAGAGCTATCCCACTATAGATTTCTACCTCTGTCCATGGATATATTTGCTAATAGCAGTTGCAGATGGGGCATATACCATTGGAGGTACTCTCATCATACCATCCCCTCTATAAACTTATCAAGCTCAGTTGTAAAACAAGTTAATTTTTTTGCCCCCACTATTCCCCTTGGAAGGCTGTTCCAGAACTTCACTCCTCTGATAGTTAGAAACCTTCATCTAATTTCAATCCTAAATGTGTTTATGGCTAGTTTATATCCATGTGTTCTTGTGCCAGCATTTGCCCTTAACTTAAATAATTCCTCTCCCTCCCTGGTGTTTATCCCTCTGATGTATTTATAGAGAGCAATCTGCCCTCATCCTCCATTTTGTTAGGCTAAGTAAACTAAGTTCCTTAAATTTCCTCTAGTAAAGCAGGTTTTCCATTCCTCTGAGCATCCTGATAGCCCTTCTCTGCACCTGTTCCAGTTTGAATTCATCTTTCTTAAACATAGGAGGCCAGAATTACACACAGTATTCCAGATGATGTCTCACCAGTACCTTGCATAATGGTAATAACACTTCAATCTCTCTACTGGAAATACATCACCTGATTCTGCCTATGATTGTAGTGGCCTTTTTCATGGCTGCATTACATTGGTGATTCACAGTCATCCTGTAATCAACCAATACACCCATGACTTACTCCTCCTCTGCCACTTCCAACAGATATGTCCCTAGTTTATAACAAAAATTCTTGTTTTTAGTCCCTAAGTGCATGACTTTCCACTATTAAATTTCATTCCATTTCTATTATTCCAGTTTTTAAGGTCATCCAGATCTTCTTCTATGAAATTCTGGTCCTTCTCTGTATTGGCAATACCTCCCACCTTTGTCATCTGCAAATTTTATTAATAAATTCCTGTTTTTTGTGCCAAAGTCATGGATGGAATGTTAAATAAATTTTAGTCCCAAAACTGATCCTTGAACTCCACTAGTAACTCTCCTCCAGCCTGACAGTTCACCCTTCAGCATGACCCACTGTAGTCTCCCCTTAACCAGTTCTTTACCCAGTTTTCCATTGTCATATTAATCCCCATCTTCTCCAATTTAACTAATAATGTCCCATGTAGAACTGCATTAAATGCTTTACTGCAATCCAGGTAGATTAAATCTACCGTATTTATAAAATCATAAGGGCCAGTTTCTGCAAATCTTACTCAGACTGAGAAATCTGAAAAAGTAGTAGTCAGCATTGTGTTCCTAGGGCAGTTCTATTGGTGCTATTAAACATTTTCCTCATTGATCTGGATGTTGTATAAAATCACTGCTGATTATAATTTTTGAGTCACCTGCAAATTTTAATAATGATGAGGAGAGGGCAGTCATACAGAGCGATCTGGATCACTTGGTAAGCTGGGTCCATTCAAAGAAAATGCATTTGAATACAGCCAAATGCAAAATCATACATCTAGGAATAAGGAATGCAGGCCATAACTACAGAATGGGGGAGTGTATCGTGGAAAGCAATGTCTCTGAAAAGGATCTAGAGGTCATGCTGGATATGCACCTGAATATGAGCTCCCAGTTTGACGCTGTGGCAAAAAGAGCAAATGTGACCCTTAGTTGTATAAACAGGGGAATAGTGTGTAACAGTAGAGAAGTGATTTTGCCTTTGTATATGGCATTAATAAGACAGATTCTAGAATACTGCATATAGTTCTGCAGACATTTTTTAAAGGATGTTGAATAATTAGAGCGGGTGCAGGGAAAAGCCACAAAATATTTTGAAGGACCCCTGGAGAAAATGCTTTGCGGTGAAAGAAGTAAATCTGCAATATGTAGATCAATCTGTTCAGTTTATTTAAAAGAAAAAAAGATTGAGAGGTGACTTCATAGGGGGAAAATACTGAACACTAATACTACAGGTTCTCTAATCTAGTGGATAAAGACATATCATAGAATCATAGAATATCAGGATTGGAAGGGACCTCAGGAAGTCATCTAGTCCAACCAGCCAGGGCTTTGTCAAGCCTGACCTTAAAAATCTCTAAGGAAGGAGATTCCACCACCTCCCTAGGTAACCCATTCCAGTGCTTCACCACCCTCCTAGTGAAAAAGTTTCTTAATATCCAACCTAAACCCCTCCCCCACTGCAACTTGAGACCATTACTCCTTGTTCTGTCATCTGCTTCCACTGAGAACAGTCTACATCCATCCTTTTTGGAACCCCCTTTCAGGCAGTTGAAAGCAACTATCAAATCCCCCCCTCATTCTTCTCTTCTGCAGACTAAACAATCCCAGTTCCCTCAGCCTCTCCTCATAAATCATGTGCTCCAGCCCCCTAATCATTTTTGTTGCCCTCCGCTGGACTCTTTCCAATTTTTCCACATCCTTCTTGTAGTGTGGGGCCCAAAACTGGACATAGTACTCCAGATGAGGCCTCACCAATGCCAAATAGAGGGGAATGATCACATTCCTCAATCTGCTGGCAATGCTCCTACTTATACAGCCCCAAATACCGTTAGCCTTCTTGTCAACAAGGGCACACTGTTGACTCATATCCAGCTTCTCGTCCACTGTAACCCCTAAGTCCTTTCCTGCAGAACTGCTGCCTAGCTACTTGGTCCCTAGTCTGTAGCAGTGCATGGGATTCTTCTGTCCTAAGTGCAGGACTCTGCACTTGTCCTTGTTGAACCTTATCAGATTTCTTTTGGTTCAGTCCTCTAATTTGTCTAGGTCCCTCTGTATCTTAACCCTACCCTCCAGTGTATCTACCACTCCTCCCAGTTTAGCATCATCTGCAAACTTGATGAGGGTGCAATGCACGCCATCCTCCAGCTCCTTAATGAAGGACCCAGGCTGGAAGCTGAATCCAGACAAACTCAAATTGGAAATAAAGCCCAAAAATCTATTTGTGAGGGAGATTTACCATTGGAACAAACCACCACAGGAAGTGCTTCATTCCTTGGTATTTTCATTTCATTGAATGCCTTTCTGGAAGTTATGGCCTAGCCAAACACAAGTCATCCTTTAGTCAAACACTGGTATTGGGCCAAATCAGAGTAAATTAGATGAAAATTAATGGCCATGATCTTATGGTTCCCTCTGGCCTTAAACTTTTTGAATTACATAGCATTTAGTCATATGCATATAGGCCCATTTACATCAGTGTCATAGAAATTAAAGCTGATAATTAAAATTAGCCTGTAGCTGCTACACAATTACAAACTGCATAAAAGTTCATAGGACACGGTAGGCCTACTTATTTATCAGCAGGGATGGTGGAACAATGTGTATAGGGGAGATGCTGAGAGCCATTGAACCAAACTGTAAACCCTGTATATGATGGAATCCACGTCAAGCCAGGGGATACAGGACCCCTAGTTCCAGCACCTATATTTATCGGGGTGCTACATCAGCACCATGGCTTCTATAAAATGTGAGGGGAAGGACAGATTACCTACAGCCATCATTTTGTAGACCCATAGGAGAAGAAGTATGCACAAGGAAAGACAGGCTCACAAAATGCCAGAGTAAGCCTGAATGTCAGTGAGGTGGTTCAGAAGGACTACAACATGAGGAGGAATCGTAAATTTTGCAGAATGAATATACAGAGAACTTAAAAGACCAAACAAGTCTGATGTAGACATAGCCAAAAAGAGGTCTCAGGCTCTCTTTTTTTGTAAGAGATCCAGACCATAGGAAAGATATTGGAAAGCACCAGCTATTGTTGCTGAATGTTGCTGCACTTTGTGATCCTGTATGGCTGAAACTGATCAACGTACTTAGTGCAGAAGAACAAATCCCAACTCATCTAGAGGACATCTAATAAACCATGTGAATCAATACCTTCCTCAAGGCTAGAAGATAACCTGATATAGGCAAATAACATCCTAGATCAATAATTTGTTGTTAAATATTAATACTTGTTAAAATAGATCGTGCAGAAAAAAATAGTGGGGAAAATGTATAGATATATGTACTCTTTCTTTAAAACTGCAGCAGGAACCCAGGAAGGAGTGGCTGGGAAAGTTTCCAAGAAGAAAGTTTCCAAGAAGAAAAGATAAAACTGTCTTCCTGTTTGTGATGGGGTATACCAGACCCTCTGAGGTCCCCTGCTAGAGGCCTCATGGCCCTGCCATACCCTGCCCCAAAAAAGGGCAGTGGAGAGGTTCCTTCAAACTGGTTCCTTCAAACTCCTAGAGTGGCTGTGTGGGATACAGCCAATCAGGGTCCAGCAGCCTAGTATAAGAAGAGCTGCAGAGTCATAGGGAGTTCAGTTCCTTGCTGGAGCTGAAGGAGTGTGGATGGTGTGTGGCTGACTGACAGCTACAGGATCTTGGATAAGGTAGTACTGCCAGAAGTCAGGGAGAGCGAGAAGGAGCCCTGAGCTGGTTAAGGTTGAAGACAGCACAGGGTGGTGGGGAAGTGGCCCTGTGAATTAGAGCAGCAGCGTGACTTAGATAAAGGGACAGCAGATAGTTGCTATCTACAGTAGTAGATGGAGTAGTGGGTGGGCCCAGGTCCCCCCCACCCAATCCCCATTAGCCACTGGGGGAAGTGGCCTGGACAACGAGGCACCCCAGAGGGGGGAACTGAACTATAGTGACCCAGCTGGAGAGCTGTAGTCCGGAAGCCCCAAGAGGGTGAAGACATTGTCTCCAAAGGAGGGACAATCAGAGAGAGAGA
The DNA here is from genome assembly GCF_013100865.1 of Trachemys scripta elegans. Taxonomy (NCBI): domain Eukaryota; kingdom Metazoa; phylum Chordata; order Testudines; family Emydidae; genus Trachemys; species Trachemys scripta. The sequence goes on from NC_048298.1 coordinate 43,876,958, forward strand.
GAGAGAGAGAGAGTGTGCAGGTCCGCACTCAGACAAGGTGGTGCTCACAAGAAGTGAGTGCACCCCGTTATATTGGTATCAGAAGTGGGGATTCAGGACCGACCCCTGAAACAAGGGGACAATAGAGGAGTTGGTAAGGTTGCTGCCCCAACAGCAGCACGGAACTGCTGAAACCCGGAGGGCCCTAGTTGAAGAACAACATGAGACACAGCGGGCTGCTCAACAGCAGGCTGTACTCCTGGAGGTGCTTCAGCTCCAGCAGCACTGGCAACAGCAGTTCCAGGAGGCATTGTTACAGCAACTACCTAGCTCAGCCTCCTAAAACTAGTTGAACTCTGGGCTGGGGATACCACTGGGTAAGCTTGGGCCACATGATGATCCAGAGGCCTACTTAGTCACCTTTGAGCGGGTAGCCGCAACTGCTGCTTGGGATAAAGACAACCGGGTCACTCGCCTGGCCCCGTTCCTGTTCGGGGAAGCTCAAGCAGCTTACCGGGCCCTGGATGATGAAGCGGCGAAAGAAAGTCTGACTTACTTGACTGTCTGGGAGTATCTCCGAAAGCCTGCCGATGCAGGTTCTGCTAAGAGGTTTTTGCCTCAGGGGCTCACCCCTGGGCCTTAGCCCAATATCTTAAAGACTGGGTCACCCAATGGCTCCGCCCTGAGGTCCACACAAAGGTGGAGATCATAGACTCGATAGTCCTAGAGCAGTACCTAAGTACTTATTGCCAATGCCAATTCAAACATGGGCTTGACAGCATAGCCCCGACTCACTTGCCGCTGCAGTCCAGATTACAGAGGACTATTTGCTCGCTGCCTCGCCTGGCAAATATACCCTGCCGAGGCCTGACACCTGGCAGGCCCAGGGCCCAGAGAACTCTGCCCAGTTGCCATAGGGGGCACCCAAGAGACCCAAACCGATCCGAAGGGACTTCCCTTTGGATCCAGCCTCAGAGCACTGGTCATGATGGGTGCCTGCCCTCCCTCCCTTCCCAGAGTTGCACCCCAGAAGCCCTAAAGAGAAGGGGTCAGCCAGACCCTATTAGTATCCCGCTGGTATGCTTTTGCTTTGGGAGGCCAGGACACTTCAGCCAATCTTGTCCTGTCATGGAATGTGACCTCTTAGACTGTGGAGTCACCGAAACATGCAACAGCTCTGAGCCCAGGCTCGACCAGCAGCATAAGGCCTATGTGACCCAAGTCACCATGGGAGGATGCACTATGCCCGGGCTAGTGGACTCAGGGTGCTCACAAGCCCTAGTTTGAGAGTCGCCCGCTTGACCTTAGCGCTCTCCAATATGGCCACCCCTTGAGGGTGATGTGTGTGCATGGGGATGCCCATTCCTACCCCATGGCTTGGGTACAACTGAAGATGGGCAATCAGAAGCAAAAATTTAGGTCGACATAACTTTCCAAGGGAGGCATTTTGTTATAATTGGGAGATACTGGCAACAGTTCCCCTCTTTGCTCCTCTCCAATCCAGACCTCCTACTCCAGCTGAACTGATACCCCAAAAACTGGAAGAGATCTATCCAATACTGAAATCTAACCTTTTGGAGGGGTCTACCCAAACCCAGAGGACTGGGAAGTCCCGAAGGCAATGCTGAGAAGAAGGGAGGGCCTGGTTACAGACCCATCTGGCCAGGGAGACAGAACCAGGGGAACCATCTCAGCAGATGAACAATGCCCAGTCTGAAGGGGGAGAAGCACTTTCTGAGACAGGAGAAACTCTCCAGGAGGTTTGTCCTCTCAACAGACTTAGCCCATTTAACCCAGACCTATGACTTCATACATGGGCAAAAGGAAGATGACACTTAGAGAGTCGTAAGCCCGGAGAGTGGTGATTGATGGGACGGTTACCCAGTAGGCCTAAGCTGCCCAATTTCCTCATTTTGAACTAAAGAATGATATGCTCTATCAAGTCGACCTTGACCCCAAAACAAGGGAGGTCTGCTACCAACTCCTGGTTCCCCAGGAGGCCAAGAGGGATGTCTTGCAGCTGGCTCATTCAATACCATCAGCCGGACATCTTGGCTGGGAAAAAACTGCCTGCTTATTGGCTCAGTTCTGGCCAGGGATATACAAGGAGGCCGCTAATGTCTGTGCATTCTGTCCAGGCTGTCAGCAGGTTGCACCAAAGGGTTCAGGACGGGCTCCTCTAACACACCTACCACTAATAGGGACCCCCTTTGAGAGGATAGGGGTCGATATAGTGAGCCCCCACCCTTGGCCGTGAGGATGCCGAGGACCGCACACAAGAGTGAGGTCCTGGGGAAGCTGTTGAACATCTCGGGTAAGATGGGCATTGACGAGGAGATGCAGCTAGAGCGCAAGCAGGCAGTAAAGCAGCACATAGTGGAGATTTTAAATAAAACAATTACAGACGAAAAGTGCCAGGGCCCACCAGCACAATACTGGTCATTGTGGACTACGCCACATAATATCCAGAAGTGGTCCCCATGTGCTCAATAACCGCACAAACTGTAGCAAGAGAGCTAGTTCAACTCTTTTCTCGGGTGGGCTTACCTACAGAATCCTGACTGACCAAGGGACAAATTTCATGATCCCAGTTGTTAAAAGAGGTGTGGACACTTCTCAAGGTTAAGCGTCTCAGGACCTCTGTGTACCACCCCCAAACGGATGGCCTGGTGGAGAGGTTCAATCCAACCTTGAAAAACATGTTGAAAAAATTTGTAAACATCAACCCTCGCAATTGGGATCAACTCCTGCCCTATTTTATGTTTGCAGTACAAGAGGTGCTGCAGGCCTCAAGGGGATTTTCCCCCTTTGAGCTGCTTTATGGCCAGAGACCCTGAGAAATACTCGACCTGCTCAAGGAAACGTTGGGAGAGCAACCTTCTCGAGCCCAAAATGTAATTCAACATGTTACAAATGCGTGAATGACTAGATTAGGTGGCCAGGTTTGCCCGAGAGAATTTGGAGTGGGCCCAACAGACCCAGGCTCGCCACTATAATAAAGCAGCCCAGGAGAAAGTCTATCAACCCGGTGACAGGGTCCTGCTATTGTTACCCAGCTCCAAAAGTAAACTCTTGGCCAAATGGCAAGGGCCCTATGAGGTCATAAGACAAATAGGGGACGTGGGCTATGAGATGCATTGCCCAGATAAAAGTAGGGGGAAAATGTTTTTCCATGTCAATTTGTTAAAAGCAGGAAAAGCACAGGAGGGCCTATTTATAGATCCCCAGGACCTGCCAGATGACTTGGAACAAGAGGTGCAATCCCCATCAGGCACTACAGACGTACCCATAGCTGAAGGCCTCCCTCCATGCCTGCAATAGCAGGCCAGGAACCTTCTGGGATACTTTGATGATCTATGCTCCTCTTAGCCATGTTGGACTAATCTAGTGGACCATCAAATCCAGATGAATACGACTGCCAAAACACAAAACCTATCAAGTTTCCAAAAAGCTCAGTAAAGCTCTAAAACAAGAGCTCTGGGCAATGATGGAGCTGGGGGTTATTGAGGAATCCCCAAGCCCTTGGTGCAGCCCAATGGTCCTAGTGTCCAAACCAGATGGCACCACCTGGTTGTGTGTGGATTTCAGGGCCCTAAATGCAGCCTCACAGTCTGATGCTTATCCCATGCCCTGAGTAGATGAACACTTCTATCAGCTTGGAAAGGCAAGGTACCTTACATTGGACTTAACCAAGGGGTTATTGGCAAATACTCCTTACAAAAGACTCCCAGATAAAAACTGCATTTGCCACCCCCCTAGGGCTGTTGCATTTATTATTTATGCCCTCCAGATTACATGGGGCACCAGCCACCTTCCAATGCCTGATGGATCAGTTACTGCGTCACCATGGTAAATTTGCAGCTGCCTATTAAGACAGTGTGGTCTTCAGTGAAGATTGGCGGTCACACTTAATGCACATAGCATCTGTTCTGCCGTCATTGAGAGAGGCTGGGTTCACAGTGAACCCAAAGAAACGTAAGTTTGGTATGTAAGAGACCAAATACCTTGGGTATCTGGTAAGGAACAGGAAGATACAGCCCCTACAAGATAAGGGGTATGTGATGGGGTATACAAGACCCCCTGAGGACCCCTCCGTAGGCCTCATGGCCCTGCCACAGCCTGCCCCCACTAAAGGCAGTGGAGAGGGTCTTCCAAGCTGCCTAGAGTACCTGTGTGGGATACAGCCAATCAGGGCCCAGCAGCCTAGTATAAGAAGAGCTGCAGGGCCATAGGGAGTTCAGTTCCTTGCTGGAGCTGAAAGTGTGTGGCTGCCTGACAGAACTACAGGATCTTGGACAAGGTAGTGCTGCCAGAAGCCAGGGAGAGCAAGAAGGAGCCTAGAGCTGGTTGC
>NC_048298.1:43890563-43998796 GCF_013100865.1 Trachemys scripta elegans
AGGGTTGTTTAAGCAAGAAGTTTTGAATGTAGTTGGTTTATAGGCTTTAAGGAGAATAAAGGGAAAACAGATAGAACGGGCAAGGGATCCTTGCCCCCTTCCAAACTCCCTTGCGAAACTCCCTGTTAGCAGCCCCTGATCGCAAAAGCTCCCTGGTCGCTTGTGCACTGCTTTATAAAGCCCTGGCCTGTATGAATGCCCTGCCCACTGATTAAGACTCAGCCACTTACCAGAGGCTTCTAGCTTTCAAACCTTCCTTTGAAGCTCACAGCTTCCAGCTGCCAGCCACAGCACACGGTCCTTCAAACAACCAAACAGACTGACAAACACAAGCTCAGCACACAGCAAGTAACCCCCAAACACAAACTTACCCCAAAAGGGTGCTGTATTGCTCCTCCTACACCTCGAGAACTCCCTTGCGAAACTCCCTGTTAGCAGCCCCTGTTCGCAAAACATGTCTGTTCTCCGCAAAGTGAGCTGTGGCTTAGTGTATGGTGTGACACCACTGGGTTCTGCATTGTGCCAAATCCTCCAATTTTGTTAGGTTGATGCTTCCCTTTTGAAGATGTACTTTCAGTATGTCTAACCAATAGTACCTACACACTCACTCATCAAGAAGTTGCAAACACCTAAAAGAGTCCTGACCCAAAACTTGTGATTCTGACCCATGCTGTTCTGGGCTTGTGAGAGGGTCATGAACTGGAACCACTCCTGATGGAAATAGCCAACTCCTCATTCTGGGAAGGAATTTTCCCTTCCTCCTTCGAACATGCAGTAATCTGACCAACACTGAAGAAACCCAGCCTGGATACTTCAGTCTTATCTATTTTCCAGCATCAAACCACCCAGTTCTGAGCAAGTTCACAGAGAAACTAGGAAAACACCAACTTCAAGCTCATCTAACTGAAACTAATATTTTAGACCCAGCAGAGTTTGGATTCAAGCCAGAACATGGAACTGAAGCTGTTTTAGTGGCACTGATGTATGCTCTCCTCCTATCAGTTGATAGAGAATAGAAATCTGTTTTCATCCTCCCGTACCTCTGCAACATCTGACACTGTGAGATACTGCTGTCTTGCCTGAGAGAGAGACTGCAGGAGTCCAGGGTAATACAGAGAAATGGTTTGAGTCCTTCCTGGAGGGATACACCCGAAAAGTAATGATGGGAAACAGCATCTCCACCACTAGACTCCTCACCTGAGGATTTGCACAAGGATCAATTCTCTCTCCATTCCTTTTCAATATCTACATACAACCAGTAGGTGAACTGGTCAGACAACATGGATTAAAGTCCCCGAAATATGCAGGTGATACACAGCTTTATTTATCCTTCACCACATATGACCACACCTCTACCACCAAGATGTTCCAGTCTTTGGACAAGATCAGCTCATGGACAAACAGCTGGCTGAAACTGAATCCAAGCAAAACAGAGGTGGTTCTGGTAGGCAGAGGAAAGTATTTTGAGGTGTTTGCAGCCACAGTACCATCTCCTTTGATTGAAAGTTCTCATGCACAATTAGGCAATTGAATCTGTAATATAGGAGTACTCTTGGATTCCTCACTGATGCTGAGGTCTCTCGTCACAATGGTTACAAGTAATGCTGTCAACCATCTAGGAGGCTTGGTCCCATTTTAGCAGACGAAGACCTAGTCTCAGTTATTTGAACCTTTGTCATCTCTTGGCTGGGCTACAGCAATGTGATGTACCTGGGCATGAAAATTTCAGCACCTAAGACATTCTAACTAGTATAAAACACTGCAGCACCTCTCCTTAGAAACACAGGCTACTGTGAGCACCGCATACCTGTCCTCCATTTGCTGTTCTGGCTTCCTATACAATTTCCAATAAAGTTCAAGGTTTCAGTCCTTATCCTCAAAGTGCTCCATGGCTTGGGCCCAGGATATTTAAGACCATTTAAAGCTTCGGGACAGAGACCGTAGTTGATATCTCTGCTTCTGTGGTACAATGGAACTCACAATGAGAGTAAAACTCATCTGTGTGGAAAACAGAACCTTCTCGAGAAGGTCGATCTGAGACTGTGGGATGAACTCACCCTAGAACTACTTTCCATTCTAAGTGCAAGGTGCCTTTCTTTGACCTTGCCTTCTCTAATAATTAAATAAATATGCCTGTTATGTGGTTAATAAATAATTAACAACAAGACACTCCTCTGCAAATGCTTCTCTCTTTGGGGAAAGGATGAGAGAACAAATGTGACATGTGTAGTCACGTTGCTTAATGGAAGGCACTCGGATATTACTGTGATGAGCACTGTATAAAGACCTATATAGAATAAAATAAAGATTGAGAGATTTGGCCATATGTAATTTTGTGGCTTGCAATCTCAAAATTCTCTTTACATTCCCCAAATAAAAGGTTTGTGAGAAAGATAAATCTAACATCTTGCTACATACGTTTCTTTGCCAGCACAACTTTGAAAATCCCTTCATAGATTTCATGGCCAGAAGGGACCAGTGTGATCATCTAGTCTGACCCCCCGTGCATAACACAGGCCATAGAACTTCCCCCAAATAATCCCTAGAGCATATATTTTAGAAAAAAACATCTAATCTTCATTAAAAATTGAGAATCTACCACAACCATTGTTCCAATAGCTAATTACTCTCTCAAAACTTTACACCTTATTTCCCATCTGAGTTTGTCTAGCTTCAACTTCCAGCCATTGGATCATGTTATATGTTTTTCTGATAGATGGAAATACCCATTATTAAATATTTGCTCCCCATGTAGATTGTAATCCAGTCATCCATTAACCTTCTGTTTGTTAGACTCAAGTTGCTCAATCTGTTTAGTTTATCACCATAAAACATGTTTTCTAATAGTTTTTATCACTATTGTGGCTTTTCTCTGAACCCTTTCCAATTTATCAACATCCTTCTTGAATTGTGGACCCCAGAACTGGACACAGTATTTCAGAAATGGTTGCACCAGTTCCACATACAGAGATAACATAACTATTGCACTCCTACTTGAGATTCCCCTTTTTATGCATCCAAGGACTGCATTAGCCCTTTTGGCCACAGTATCGCTCTGGAAGCTTCTGTTCAGTCTGTCCTGTGAAGCAATGACCTTGAAAAGGATTTGGGGGTCATGGTGGATAATAGAGTCCCCTATCATGCAAGTATGGCCTACATTCTATGTCCGAGAATTAGATTCTTGTGTTATAATAATCTGAGAAGGATAATTAGACTCATTTAGAGCCAATTCCTGTTGCCATTGGAGGCAGTGGCAAAATTCTACTCACTTAAATGAGAACAGGATCTGGGCCTTACTCTCCAGCCTAACTAAAATGACCATTTTACAGCAAAGCTATTTTCTTGACTGAATTGAGTGTGTGTGTTTCTGGATAAGAAATTACTAAAATCTTTGTGCATTAGTAACAACATTGATGTTTTTATTTGTCTAGTTTATTAATAAACTAGTAATTTTTTCTCTGGTTTTCAGTATTTGCATTCTCATAACGTGCATTTGCTGCTTCTATTTTAAGGAGAAGTGGATTTTAATCAGACTTATAGAAGTGTAGGAATGGAAGGGACCTCAAAAAGTCAGCTAGTCCATCCCCCTGCACTCAAGGCAGGACTAAGAAATAACTAGACCATTCCTGACAAGTGTTTGTCTAACCTGTACTTAAAAACCTCCAGTGATGGGGATTCCACAACCTCCCTCAGCAATTTGTTCCAGTTCTTAACTACGCTGACAGGATGTTTTTCTGAATGTCCAACCTAAACTTCCTTTGCTGCAATTTAAGCCCATTGCTTCTTGTCCTATCCTCAGAGGTTAAGAAAAACAATTTTTCAGCCTTCTCCTTGTAACAACCTTTTATGTATTTGAAAATTTCTCCCCCTGCAGTCTTCTCTTCTCCAGACTAAATAAGCCCAATTTTTTGGATCTTTCCTCTTTTCCATCATGTTTTCTATTCCCTTAACCATTTTTGTTGCTCTTCTCTGGACTCTCTTGAATTTGTCCACATCTTTCCTGAAATTTGGTGCCCAGAATTGGACACAATACTCCAGCTGAGGCCTTATCAGCATACAGTGGAGTACAAGATTACTTTTCATGTCTTGCTTAACACTCCTGCTAATACATCCCAGAATGATGTTTGCTTTTTTTGCAACAGTATTACATTGACTTATATTTAGCTTGTGATCCACTATGACCCCTAGATCCCTTTCTGCTGTACTGCCTAGGAAGCAGTCATTTCCCATTTTGTATGTGTGCAACTGATTGTTCCTTCCTAAGTGGAGTACTTTGCATTTGTCCTTATTGAATTGTTATTGTCGCCCTACCACTCCTAATGAGTAATGGGCCTACCTTGTCCTTTGTCTTCCTCTTGATTCTAATGTATTTGTAGAATGTTTTCTTGTTACACTTTGTCTCTGGATAGTTTAATCTTATTTTGTGCTTTGGCCTTTCTAATTTTGTCCCTACATACTTGTGTTGTTTATATTCATCCTTTGTAATTTGACCTAGTTTCTATTTTTTTTTTTTTTTTTTTTAAGTTTCAGATCATTGAAGATCTCCTGGTTGAGACAGGATGGCCTCGTGTCATACTTCTTATCTTTCTTACACAGTGGGCAGTTTTTCAAAGAGACAATATTAAGGGCAAAAGAGCAAACTCTCTTGAATTGTTTTTCTCCTTAGATTTACTTTCCATGGGATCTTACCGACTAGCTCCCTGAGTTTGTTGAAGTCTGCCTTCTTGAAATGCATTATGCTAACTCATTAGCTTTTCCATTAAAGATCTTTCCCACAAATGGTGTGTGTGTGTTATTTTGGGTTGCGGCTCAGCATATGGGACTTTTGTGGCACTGTTGTGGTTTCTTTGTTAACAGGGTCTTCTGTCAGTTTGAATGGTTTTATAAAAAATAGGCTTTGATTTTTCTACAGTGGCTTCTAACAGCTGCTGTATACAGAGGATTCTGGAATTAAATTCTTAGTTTTCCTACTGATTCCATTTTCCTTTTGATGATTATTATGAAACTTATTTTTTAGAAACAAGTTTGCTTTTGTAACATATGCAGACCACGAGTGTATTAGCTTTTTAACTGCAGTTTGTCCTAATAAGAGGCCAATCCTGTAAGATGCGGAGCACTCGTCTCCCGCTGACTTCAGTACTTCACTGGGAGTTTAGGGTGAGCAGCCCTTTTCAGAACTTAGCTAGACTTAATCAGCTTTATATATGGAGAGGCCGTTTCTTTAAAACTTTGAGAGAACTGATAAAATATTTGAATAATACAGCTAGTATGTTAGATCCCCTTCTGATGAAATTCCCCTAATTATTCTCATATCTTGAATTCCATACAGGGTTCAATACACTTTAATACCTGTATCTAATATAAAATTGCCGTTGTGACTGTAATAATTATGTGATTTGTTAATTAGTTCAGTTACAAGTTAAAGAATGTAAGAAACATTTTCACTGTTTAAGAGCCTTCTCAACACTCTGGAGCAATATTAAAAGTTACCCAACCAAAGAAAAATAATAATTAATTTGAGAGTCTGATCCTGAAAAGGGAAGATGAAGTCAATGAGAGGGTGAACAAGGAACACAAGACTGGGCTGTAACTGGTAGCTTGATAACTAATAAACTTTCATTAGAACTTGAAATATCATTGACTAATGTATGCATGTCACTTTGAGACATATCAATAATGTAGCATTAAATCTGCTTCTAAAAGCTAATCCCTCCTCATTGGCTAGCTTCCATCTTTTGAGATAAAGGCTCTTAAAGACAATAGGAGGAAGTACAAATGACAATATTCTACTGTGTGTTCTTGCTCCATCATGATAATGGACTTATTAATCATCTTAATGTTGCTGAAAAAATGACTGCGGATTTAGATATTTATCTACAATTTCCAGTGTTACCATAATTAAAAAGGACAGAGTTTTTACTTCCCTTTTGTTTCCAAAAAGGTAAAGTTGCCTACAGCTAGTTTCAGTACACTGTCTATCATAACAGCTCAAAAGACACTTCCCTAGCATATTTTTTTACTCTATATATTACAATTATAAAAATAAAACTGCTGGTACAGATCATACCTGTTTAGTGAAGCAAAGAACCGGCAATGTGAAGTTAAAACACCAAAATTGAACATAAAGGTCATTCCCAGTATGTAATGTGTTTTGAATAAAAGCTTGTCTTTGAAAACCTAGTTTATTTTGACCGTTCAAGCTTTGCTGTTCTACATTAAGATAATACACAATATAGTGTACCCCTGTGGGTGCCCATAAAGCATAAATCTTTGAATAGAGACAAAACACTGTAGACAATAACTTTCTCAGTGGTCCCTCATCCACAATTATATGCAAAAATAGACTTCCTGGTTAACAGATACTGATTTCAAAAACCCTTATTACAATTTTATTGTCGGTCATTAAAACAGGAAGAGCAGAAGATACAATTAAACATTGAGTATTAAATCTATTTAAGAAAAAAATATTGTAGATATTAAACAATCTGTAGAACCTGCCATCTAGGAAAAAAAATGATACTGTGGCTTGAGTTTTTCAAAAGGAAACAAATACATGACAGTGTTTTGTTTTGTTTTTAAAAACAGGGTTGTAAAAAAAATTTATGCATTGATTACGAAGGCTGTAATGAGGAAAACTGTTCTATGGACTTGTGGGGTTCACAAATTTTGCAGGCCATATGAAACACTCTTCCTAAGCACCATGACAACCTCTGGAAATGTCCAAAGATTTGAAGAGACTTTTTTAATCATATCTCATTATAATTCTGATTCACCAGAGCAGAAAAACTAACCTTACATGTCCACACAACCTATTCTGGGATTTTCAAAGTTGTGGCTCTCAGCTGTAGCAATGATGCCTTATTTTGTAATAAAAGGCACACTCTACACTGGCTGCTTTTTCAGAACTGCTGCCCATGCTAATCAAAATTGATGCACATAACTTGGGCACGAATGCAGTCATGCTAGTGGACATCTGTTAGTGTGGCATTCTGCCCACTCACAAGGTGTTATGTCAATTTCAGTGGGGGCATAGATGCCAGCCCATGATGGATTTAGAAGGCAGCAAATACAGAAGATACTGTACATTTAAAACAGCAAAGAGTACTCTGTCCTTGGGGAATCCTGCAGCCAGGGTTTGCAAGGTCTGCATGATACTGAAGCAAACTCTGTTACAATGTCATCTAGCCTGAGCATGAGAGAATGAAAATGCTGAAGGACCTACAGCAAATGTCAGAAATGTTGTGGTTTCTGCCATGCCATCTCTCCTATTAGAAAACATCTGTTTGCAAACAATGCCAAATTAAGGCCAAATATTTGATTACATATGATCACATCTGTTGATGCTTAGAAGGAATATCCAATCAATGAATAGTTTTATCCTATATCGTGTCACAAACTAATAAAGTTTCATAAAAGGGGATGAAGAAATCTCCTTTCCTAGAGCCTGTAAACATAAGAGAATGTGTTCTTGAATACCCATGTATTACCTGGCATAAAGAGAGGCCTGAGCTAGCTGTTCTCCTACAAAGGGGCTGTGCTCCATGAAACACTGCAAAGGAAATTAGGACTGGATCCACAAAGGGACTTAAGTGTTGCAACACTGAGCCTTGCAATGCCTAACTTCTAGGTGCCTAGAAAATCACAAGGAACACTGACCAACAAAGCCTTAGTTAGGTGCCTAGTCTCCCTGTACAATGAATGGAGAGAAGTAAGTGCTTAAGAATGTGATCCATAAAAGCCAGCACATTAGGTAACGAGCCACCTAAATTAGCCAATGGGACGTGCCAACAAGAAGGGAGTGTGCTAAGAACCTGCTATTCTCAGGGAGATAAATGCCCAAGTCCAGGTTGTGGGGAGGTGCATATCTCTGCTTGCCATCCACGAATTGGGAACCGTTCTCCTGGAGACAGGCAGCTTAGGTGTCTGTGTGCTTAGAGTAAGGCAGCAGTAAATGAACCTTTCAGAGGCAGTGATGTAGACGTGGGGGGATTTTTTATGGAGGAAATTTGGGTGCTGAATGAGTTTAGGTGCCCACACAGTTAAGTGGCAGCTGAGCAGGAATTTGGTGGATTGCAGGGGATTCTAAAACTAGGACTTAGGTAATAAGGGTCTTTGTAGATCTGGGCAATACCGATTAGCTGGATTCCTGTAAGGATCCACGCCAGTAATCATTCTTCCTCCTAGCGACAATAAAGGCCAAAGAGACTGCTAGATAGCTGTAAGGATACCACTCACATCCTTTCATGCACTTTTTGCCCTCTCTGATGCTGGCAAAGTGGATGCCACATTAGTTTTCCCCCAGATTGTAGTAAGCAAATACAAAGGTCTGTTAGCTCTTTTTTTTTTTTTTTTAAAGCTGGTGAAAAGGTTTTGCAAAAAACTGTTCAGGTAAGTGAGTTACATGGTCTCTCTACAGGTATATTACTGTAATTGTACACACATTTCATACGTATAATATTAGGGAGTTAATTAGCAAAAATACACTCTGTACTTTTCCATGTCTTCCTCCTGCCATTGCACAGTATGCATTTTCATTTAAGTTTTAACTGAGAAATTGTTCAACAGCCATAAAGAAAGATTTTATTTTATTTTTTTACTTCTTTTTTTTTAAAATCAAGGAGATGTATTATTGGGAGGTCTAATTGGGGTCATTAGGAAATGGAGCCAACAGCAAATAAGATATAATTTTCTTTATGCATTCATTGTATCAGTTAATTAACACAGTACTTCTCAAACTTTTTGATTCTGCAAACCACTTGATAAGAGAATTCCTCCAGTAGATCATTTTCTCTCCTAACGCAGTCCCTAAGTTTGATTTTCAAAATGTTTAATTGGGAGGACTATGAAGAAAGTCTTTACATGTCACTGACAATTGACAGGCCCCTGCATGTGAATAAGAGAGTTAACCAGCATCTGAAATTCAGCTGAAAGGATACAGATACCCCACAGTAATAACTGTCTGTCCATTTCCACTATAGTGAGCTACTTTAGAGACTTTAGTGACTAAAATAAGTTTTTACTTTTTTTTTTTTTTTTTTAACTTCAGTAGTATCCACAGGTTACTCAGATAAGTTTGGCAACATACTTCTGTCTTCCTGAAAAATCCACAAATGCAGTTTACAGCGTATAATGAATACAATTCAGATTCTGATGTTATGGTTGGAACAGTAAAGCGGAACCAATTTCAAACATATCCTTGAGTTACACCGGGCCCCGCTCTGGGCCCCCATACTGGTAAGAATTTTATATTACTTTCACCCCTGTCAGGAGCCCAGCTTTAGGTTCCTCTTTTTGAAAATATTGGCCTAACTGTAAAAACAATATGAGCTTGAAAAAGAACATGTGGAATGATAAGAGTAATTGTAAGAACACTATAGGGGACGGTAACCACAAGGTACCATAACTGTGTCTCGTCATTTTAAAGAGTAAGCAGGTTATGAAATAGATGAACTTCAATGCATGAGTATACTTAACAAATAATGAATAAAGGTATTGTATGAGTAATCCCAAACAAAGCATGCCATGTGAAACTGAATGCCCACAGAGGCTTGCGAAATTGCACAAGTACATATGTGAAATGAATCAAGCACATTAATCAAAGGCTAACGAAGTACTGATACAGAGGTTAGACTTGTGCAGTGGTGCCCTGCTGGTGTTGACCTCTCTGTGTAAGAGCAGAGATGACTCAAAATTACTTCACATAAAGACTAGAAAACTTCAAAATACAGTTCATAAAAAAAAAAAAGAAAGAAAGAAAGAAATTGGTATATTAAAAGAACTCAGAGTTGCACAAAGGAAATTATTCCACACTGCATATACAAGTTTTGCAAAGACTGCAGAGCTGTGTATGACAAAACAAGAGTCCCCAAGAAAATGGCCAGAGCAGGTGTTTTTATCTACTGCTTAAACCATTTAAATGGGTTGGGATGTCCCAAGGCATTCACACATGAGTCTGGGAACAACACACAATAATGGTGTGCAGTTACAAACACAAAACCACAGAGTCATCATCCTGGTTTCTCATTGGCCTGTGAAAATGGTTATAAATGAAGCTACTGGATCACCTCATCTCTTTGCAGGAAGTGTAATTAAGCATAGGACTGGAGCAGACCTTGAGAGGTCATCTAGTCCAGTCCCCTGCACTCAGGGCAGGACTAACTATTATCTAGACCACTCCTGACAGGTGTTTGTCTAACCTGCTCTTAAATATCTCCAATGATGGAGATTCCTCAACCTCCCTAGGCAATTTATTCTAGTCCTTAACCACCCTGACACTTAGGAAGTTTTTCCTAATGTCCAACCTAAGCCTCCCTTGCTGCAATTTAAGTCCATTGCTTTTTGTTCTATCCTCAGAGGAGAAAAACAATGTTTCTCCCTTCTCCTTGTAACAACCTTTTACGTATTTGAAAATAGTTATGTGCCATCTCTCTTCTCTGGACTAAACAAACCCAATTTTTTCAATCTTCCCTCAAAGGTCATATTTTCTAGACCTTTAATCATTTTTGTCGCTCTTCTCTGGACTCTCTCAAATCTGACCACATCTTTCCTGAAATGTGGTGCCCAGAACTGGACAATATGCTCCAATTGAGGCCTAATCAGTGCAAAGTAGAGCAGAAGTATTACTTCTTGTGTCTTGCTTACAACATTCCTGCCAATACATCCCAGAATTATGTTAACTTCCCCCCCCCCACCAGCGTTACACTGTTGACTCATTTATCACCCCCAGATCCCTTTCCACAGTACTCCTTCCTAGGCAGTCATTTCCCATTTTGTGTGTGCACAACTGATTGTTCCTTCTTAAGTGGAGTACTTTGTATTTGTCCTTATTGGATTTCATCCTGTTTACTTCAGACCATTTCTCCTGTTTGTCCAGACCATTTTGAGCACTTGCAACCCCTCCCAGCTTGGTATCATCCACAAACTTTATAAGTGTACTTTCTATGTCGTTATCTAAGCCATTGATGAAGATATTGAATAAAACCAGACCCAGAACTGATCCCTGAGGGATCCCACTCGTTATGTCCTTCCAGCATGACCATGAACCACTGATAACTACTCTCTAGGAACGGTTTTCCAACCAGGTTTACACCCACCTTTAAAAAGTAGACTCAACAAAACAATAATAAATGGATGATGATGATGATGATCTCCATCATCGTGTTCCATGATCCATTCAGCTGTACTAGAGAAGAGAAAAGAACTTTTCATAAAGTTGTCACACTCAGTCCATTTGTGGAAACTAGGATCTTATCCTTTAAAAAGAGGCTTTACAAGAGGGCTTCACACTCATGGCTGTTAGAGTCAATTGCTTCAAAATTCAATGTGGTAAACTATTACTATTTATATTAATGTAGGAGCTAGGTACCCAAGTCCTGGACTAAGACACCCCTCCCCCCACCCCTTGTGCTAGGCACTGTACAAACACAGAACAGAAAGACAGATGTTAGAATCTGACAATTAAAACTTGCAGTTGAGCATACGGTACTATTCAGAGCTTTCAAGATGCAGGCACTCTTTTGCCTGGGAGGAAAAAGAGCAACTTCTTTTGTCTTTTATAAATCTAAATAAATAAAAATATTCCATGTGTGACTTGCACTTCCCCCAACTCATATTCAGAACTCATTCAAATTAAGACCTTACAGTAACACTAACAGTTGAACTCCCAACTACAAATTTTCTTGCTCAGTTGTGCTTTTAACACTAAAGCAACCAATAGAAAAGCCTGAGGGTAGAAAGATAATCCCCTACACCACAGGTCAAAACCACCAAGTAAAAGATCCACATGGCAGACGGGGGGACTAGAGGTTCAATTTACAGCAGGAGTAAAACATCAGAGTGCTCTTGGAGCTCTTACATAGATCTTGACATAGCTATTTTTTCACTCTGATAACAAATATTGTACTTTTGATTAAATTCCTTGACCCTGAAACCATACCTCATACATACAAAAGACTGTGAAACTTCATAGGTCTTGCTTTATGACATAGCCAGCTCTTGTTGGAGAACCCCTCAACTGGCCTAGTTCTGTATTGCACACAGTAGGTTGCTGCCACAAAGGCTACCATTGTTAAGGAGACTATAGATAGAAAACTAGAGTCTTAATATCCTGCTACCATTGAGGAGGTTTGCCATTGACTTCACAGAGTAAGATCAGCGAAAGATTTGTAGCCCCTCTGGTTTTGCTGCTTATAGTATGTGCATTGCAAACTCCTTCAACCTGTCAACAATAAAAGGGCCGTGTTCACTAAAAGCTATTTCACTTTCTTTATGCTATAGCAAAATACCAGCTCTTACCTCCTCTGTGAAACTGATGAGACACTTCTCTCAGATGAAGGGATGGAAATATGAATATCTGTAGTTCTTTATCTAATTGATGCAAATTAGTGCACAGATGAAAGAAAATCTGTTCCTTTGTACAAATAGGCATGAATTCCAAAATTAAGCACCCCAAGGAGGAAAACTATGCATGGCTTTTAAACCTATTGCATACCTTTGTGCTGAATAATATTTTTTGAAGTTATATATCAGATGGAGGAGCATTTTCACCTATTTCATTCATTACTAATATGTTAAAAGTAACATTAAACACTTTACTTAAATTGCCAACAGATGGGAAACTCCCTTTTTTAAGTATGAATCTCTAATACACCCTTACAACTCACTGTTTCTGGTAAACTCTGCATGAAGACAGAATTCAATTCTTATGCAAGCAAATATCAAATTAAAATTTTTAAGGTTTTTGCTCATCTGTAATCCAGTACATATATCAGGACAAAACAAGGTCTCTACCCCAGCCTAAATGTAGAATCAGGTATGCCACTGTAAAGCAAGTAGCAGAGAAAGGTGTCTTATGGGGCCAGACCACACAAAGTCCATATGTTCAATGAGGTCTAAGAGTCATATGATTGAAAAAGTGTTCATGATAATTGTGCCTGTAAAACCTGTATGTGTGTGCACTGATTGCATGATATCACAGATATAAATGGGTTTAAGTAATGGGTGTTTTCATGTCTGTTATTGGTGACAAAAGAATTTTCATAAGCCTTCTTGATCCACTGCCAGCTTCAAGCAATCAGCAGCTGACTTTCCAGTGATCTGCCACAATCTATATATCACCTTGCTGATCATCCCCTACCACAATGACCCACTATCCTTCCTTTCATAACTTTTTTGGGTTTTTTCCATCTCTATGCCTGATGTGACCAGTCTGACCACAGTACATAGGTTTGCACCTGTTGATTTCTGATAGCAGGAACTGCTTCTGTCCAGTTATATTTTTAACAGAAACATTTGTCTTTTCCATCAAGATACGGAAGAATCTTTATGAGCACCACATCTCAAAGGCTTCATTTTTCTTCTTGTCAGCAGCATTAACTCCCCATGATTCACATGGATAAGTTGCCATGGGAAAAAAAAAAAAGGTTTTCACCAGTCAAAGCGTGTTACAATTTTGAGATGCCTTAGTTTTTGCAAACTTTCATAAGCGAAGCAAGGGCTAAGTGAGCCATTCCTAGTCGTCGTCTTCTGATTTATTTGGAACAGCTTCCTTGGTTGGATATGTATGATCCCAGATAACTGAATTCACAAGTTGCCTCTATAACTTGACCATTAATCATGATGTCTGCTTGCATCCTGTTACTGTTAATCATGTTAACGTGCATGCATTTCATTTTCAGCACATTCAGCGATAGTCCAGATTCCTCAGTAACTGTTTTTACAGAGTCTAACATTTGTTCCATTGCATCGGTGCTTGTGACAAAGTCATGCTATCAGCATATCTGAAGGCAGATAAGAGGTGTCCGACAATGGATATCCCAGCTCCTTCCACATTGTCAAAACCTACCAGGGCTTGTCTCATAATAAAGTCTGCTTACGTGTTGAAAAGTCTTGGGAAGAGAATACACCTTGGTCTCACACCATGCCCAGCGGAAAACCTCATGCTGTTGCTTGTTAATATTCACATTGTGGTCTGTTATTTATGCTAGAGACTTGTGATTTGTTCAATGAGATGCTTTGGAGGATACTGGCAGACATGGGGATTCCAAAGGGGCTCATGTTGGAGGATGTCAACACTTTCAAGTTGTCAATGAAACATGATGAATGTGTGATTGTACTTCCTGCATTTTTCAATGCTGTGATGAATTTTCATGATTTGATCACATGTGCTTCAACCCTCTTCAGAACTAGCTATTATGGTGGTAGTTATGCTTCTGTCATTCACTTTATGCAATCCTGGATTAGGGAGAGCAGAACTTTGCTCACATGAGATATTAGGGAGATGGCATGATTGTTACTATATTGTGTTATGTTTCCTTTATTTGAAAAGGGCAGAAACCTTACTTTTGTCCAGTCCTCTGGCCAATTTCTAGTCCTCCATACTAATTTTCCATAAGACTAATACTGTGGTCTCCAATCTCTTAACAATTCTGCTGGCACATTATCTAACCTTGGTGCTTTCCCAAGCTTCATTTTCCTAATAGCACTCACCACTTTCTCTCACAGGATGGATGGCTCTGTAGTCTACTTTCCAGCTTCCAGTATTGTGAATGGCTCTTCTGAGGCATGCAGATTGGCTTTTGATATAACCACCTTCAGCGCGAACTCTGCCATTGTGATTTTTTACTCTGTTCAAAAATTGCAGGAGAAACTTTTTGGTAAGTCTGATAACAGTGAACGTACAATTTTTATTATTATTCTGTGACTCAAGTTCCATCCACTTTACCCTTATGTATTTGCTCTTGTCTAGTCTGCCTTTGAATCTGTCGGCTCAGTTCCCTGTGCTCACTTCTACATTCTTCAGTCTCCAAGCCATTTTGTCTTTCACTCTGTCATTTTTCCACCAGATCAAACAAATGGATGTGTGTGCTTGCAAATGCCTGTTTGCATATACAATTATCTCCTTCATACGTGTAAATGCAATCTTTGCACTTGAAACAATATTATTTCTTTATACAGCCTAATTAATCCAATGTGTTGGGGAAAGAGTGTAGGAGGACACAGCAATAAGCCAATAATAATAAACAATAACAAAAGCTAGTCAACTGGTAGACTAGAGAGGGATCAAAACATTGGACTTGCAAGAAGAGTAAGACATGAAAGTATGAGACGTAGCATAAGAAGCAGAGTGAGAGGTTGTGGGATGAAATTGTAGACTTATTAATGGATCCGTGTATTGATTATTAATTGATCTCTTAGACTGCATTGATTAAAGATTCAGTCCCCTGAGGGCTACAGCATCAGGCATATTATTATTGTTAAGCGGCCCTGGGAGAACATGAGAAACAATTCCAGTTTATTACAAGTTTCTTTAATAAATTCACTAAGCAGATAGACAATACCATAAATACTAAAAATGCAACAGCAGATAGAGAGATAAAGCTAAACACTTTGCACTATGACCAGCATCACACATATCTCCTTCTGGGGGATCCTGGAGTGTCAGTCATTATTCTCCTCATCATCACCACCCATGGTTGTCATCCTGACATCTCCCCATGTGTTTCTTCTCTTCTCTTCTCTTCCCCCCCACCCCCGCAGCACAGTCCAGCAACACCTTTTATCCTGAGTTATGCTTATGCCTACTAAGTCTCAGACATATGCAGAAGGGTGTCAACCCTTCTTCCTAATTTGCACATCCACACCCCATAAACTTTGGGGTACTCCACTTTTCATAGATGCTAATGAGACTAAGAGGATAACCTATGTAAACAAGTCTCCATGGTAGCCTGTGGTTACTGCAGAATTTCTTGTGATGTTACAGTCAGGTGTCTAGATGGATACATTTGACATATTTTCCGGAATATCACCCATTGGCACATTCTTTATAGTAATCTTCTAACTTTACTGGTACAGGGTTATTCCTGGGCACCTACTTACATCAACCCTCCTTAGGCCTAAAGTGTAGTATGGCTAGCTGAAATCTTACAGGCCTCAACCTATAGGCCTTGCATTACAAACTTACTTTGCTTAAATACCTACTACACACTCATCCCTAATAAATGTGTGCCAGCCTTATACTTCTGTGATCCTGTTTTACCTAAACATATCCATCATACATTAATTATATTCAAGCACAACAATAAATTCTCTATTAAATGAGATAATTTGCTACAGAACTTAAAATGAGAAGTGGAGAGGTTTCCAAAGAATTGGAGCCCAAAGGGAGGGGAGATAGCAAAATAGTCCGAAAGTGAAAAGAAGAAGAATGAATTATGGTAAGACGACTTTGAGAAGATGAACGACCTTTAAGTAGAGAGTCATAAAATCCATACATACCAAGGCAATGAAGGAAAAGAGTGATCCACAGTGTCAAAAGCAGCTGATAAAGTCAAGTGGGATAAGAATAGAAGTGAGACTTTTAGATTTAGCCACAAGCAAGTCATTAATAACCCCAGTGAGGGCTGTCTCAGTAGAATGACCAAACTAAAAATGGATTGAAAAAAATCAAAAATAGAATGCTGAGTAAAGTAAGGGAGAATAGGCAGCCTGCTCCAAGATTTCTATACAGGAATGGGAGGAGGGAAATGGAGTGATGATTAGAACAGAGAGCTAGATCAATGGGTGAAGGGAGATTAAGAATAAGGGAGAGAAAAGAAGTTTTGAAGGAAGGATGGAGACAGATAAGGGAGGAATAGTCTGGGGCAGACTATGACAACAGATGACAGGAAGGACAAAGGAAGAAATACAAGCAGGCAAATAGTTGAAAGAACAAGTGGTATGACATGCCAGGATAATAAGAAGGGAGACCTCGTCAGAACATAGTATAAGGAAAAGAAGAGGAGAAAGGAAACATGACGATAATGATGGAGAAAAACCACAGGAAAGAAAAAAGTTGGGCTCAGTTTTCTGCAAATAGCAAATTTGTTCACAATACGTTGGGCAAAAACCTGAGAAGTCAGATATTAATAGAGACAAAGAAGGAGAGTGGTGAATGGGCTATAGGAGGGAATTGAATATGAAAAGTGTATGTGACTAAAACTACAAGTAGATATAATTAGTGCTGTTCAGTATCCATGTGCATCCCAGACTGAAAATGTGAAAACATGGTGTCAAGTATCAGGGGGTAGCCGTGTTAGTCTGTATCTACAAAAACAACAAGGAGTCTGGTGGCACCTTAAAGACTAACAGATTTATTTGGGCATAAGCTTTCGTGAGTAAAACGAAGAAGTGAGGTTTTTACTCACGAAAGCTTATGCCCAAATAAATCTGTTAGTCTTTAAGGTGCCACCAGACTCCTTGTTGTTAATGTGAAAACATGTCTTCTATATTTATCAAATCTAGGAGGAAAATCACCTCTGTCTGTGTTCTCCCCTCAAACAAGTTTGGGATTGCAATTTCTGCCCAATAGTTCACTCCAGGAAGCGAGGAATTCACACACACACAAATTCAATGGCACTGACTTGTGGTTTATTCGTAAGCTATATATGTTGAGATATCCAGTAGTGGTCAAGGACATCTGTAAAGGGCCCTGACAACTCTTACCTTGTCCCTTAATTCCCATGGCAGCACATTCTGTACTGATTTCTTACTGCCATGTGCAACCGCACTAGCTCTTGCTCCCCCAAAATCCTCACTCAGAGGTTTCCTTTAGTTGCATGGAAACTGGGGGGACAGTGTCATCATAGTATAGCTTATTGACATAACTGATGGCCTGATTGTGCCTGGGGTTACATTGGATTCTGCCAGTATAACTCATGGCACTTTCCCAATGGCAGAATATCCATGCGGAGAGGGGTTAAGGCAATACAACCCTTGCTCTAGTGGGAGCACACAGCTGCCCAGCACAACCCACAAAACTGTTGGCTGGGGAAGGCCACCTCAGGAACGGTTTGAGTCATACAGATTAAGGCTGGAAGGGACCTCCTGGATCATCTAGTTTGACCTCCTTTATATCACAGGCCAGCAACACCACCCAGTACCCACACACTAAACCCAACAGCCAAAATATTACAGACCACATTATGTGCTACAGACAGAAAATAAAAGGGACCGAGGTGCATGGTAGGGAAATGTTTCACTCAATGAATAACTTACTGAAGGCAGTAATAAGGTAAACACTGGAGGTGGAATTATAAAATGTGTTCAGTTATTTCTTCAGTATTCACTCTTAATATTAACAGAAATATTTTCTGTTTGGTGTTATAACGTGTATACTATAAAACTAGAAAGTCAGTCTTTCTAAAGAGGTGTTCAGTGTGTGCTCTGCATTGTTACCTACACTGCAATTTTCCATTCCTAAAAATTTTAACTTATGAATTTCTGTATTGATACTAACTGTGTTCAGGTATATCATCTTAGCCATTTAATTGTATAGGGAAATCTAAAAAACAAACCCATAAATACAATTGTACCAAAAAAAGGAAGGAGAGGTCTGAAAATTGTAGGCTAATGCTAAATTATATTGCCATACAGCAGTTTTGTATTTCTAAGCAACATACTGGACTTAGTATGAAATTAATGTAAAATATTCTTTCTGAAATCAGAGACCATACATTCTAACAAGTATCCATTCTCTCAACTAATTTAAAAGAAACTCTCTTGAGGTTTACTAATTCATTTATGTTACTGAACCATATTCCCCAGCATATGTATTACAATACTTCTTGCTAAATTGCAATTTCAGAAATTATCATTTTCATTTATACTTCCTTTCCTCGTGTTATGAGGAGTCCAACATATATTGCAACAATTGTTTGCTGAATTAATCTTAATTTCATACAAAGCACTTTGCTTAGAGTTACAATAGCAAGTTATAATATGTTAATTTAATTCTCTGCTCCACTTGTTTGTTTTTTAAATATCAAATAGCGTTAATGTGTTATACTTAATGAAAAGGATATTTGACATATGCATGAGAGACTAGTTAAAGTTACAGTATATAGAGAAAAGCCATTTCTCATGCTACACTGCAAAGAGGAAGGATAAACCTATAGAAAAATGTTCCCCTACTGTGGGGTGTCCGTAAACACCAGGCCTGATCCAAAGGCCATTGAAGTCACTGGAAGTCTTTCCATTCACTTCATTGAAATAAAGCCCATAATATTCACCATTCTAAGCATCTTCTTGCTGTTCTCTATAAAGAGCCAGATTAAATACTATGCTACTTAGTTCCATGCCTAAAGGACCCAGATGGGTGCTTAAGTCCAGGCTTAGGATTCTCAACTGTCAACCTTTTCTTGGTGTTAGGTGCATACACTGTTTTACCAGGGGAGGAAACCACCTCCCTCACCGGGAATGTGGGAGACACCCAGTTCAAATCCCCACTCCACATGAGAGGGAGGAGGGATTTGAAAGAGCACGCAAGTGTGAGAACAATTCACAGCCTGGTGCTCAGAGCACTCAGGTGAGAAACCCAGGATCCAGGTCCCCTATTCCAATTTTTAAAATTATTTCTTCTTCTTATGTGGCATCTCCATTACTGGAAGTTTGCAACCACGGTAGCCCATTCTGTACAATCTTCCGCTAATCAATTTGTGGCTGAATTATCCTTTGGAACCACTCAAGATACCATATCATCCATCCCAGGTCTTTTTTCTGCCTCATGTTCTTCTGCAACTTTCCCTTCCAGTGCCTGTACATGTGCATTGCCCACTGAACCTTTTAGTTCCTGCAAATGGAATCTTTCTTTTCATAAGATCTGACTAGCATTTGCTAATTTCCAATAATCTCCAATGCTTTTTCACTGGATATCTCACTTAGTTCCATTATTGTAATGTCTAAACTTTCCATTCCTCTGCATATAGTGGCTAGCCTCCCAAGCTGAGTTGGTCCCTTTACATTCCATGTAGCAATCCCTGTAGTTGTCAGTTTCACACCCCCAGCCAGGCAGGGGACCAGTTTGCACTGGGGGCAGTCAGATTGCATGGTGGCTGAGGACTATCATGCTATAACTTTTGGGCTGAATACTACACAAGGGCCCCCAAAATCAAGGGCAGTCAGATTTTTTTGGTTGGGTGGGTTTTTTGTTTGTTTGTTTTTAAATTGGAGCTCATGCCTTTAGCCAAAAAGCTTAACCCACAAGGCTGCAATGATTTTGACCATAGGCTTACTGAATGACAGCCCAATTTGAACAGTGTGCTGTAGTTTTATAACAGGTGTTTTTCCCTGCGTAACTCCGAGTGTCAGATATTGGACATGCACAATCATCCATCTCAGACAGTACCACAGCTACAGTGCTACTGTAACGTTTTTTAGATAATGCAGACATGTGGCTTTAATAAATGTGTGTTCCTTACTTCCCCTGTAGAAGTTTACTCAAAGCACCAATACAGTCTCTCTTTTTAAGGAGGGAGAAGCAAAGAAAGTCCCTAAATACATCACAGATACTGTACGCTGTGAGCTAGATTGTGCCTGCTTCTCCCCATGTGCTCTAGAGGAGGCAGGCTGTGGAGAAGGTACAAAGACCTTTTCTCCTTTCCCTTTCATATATCCCTGCAAGGGACAATCCCAATCTTGAACTCTGAGGTGAGAACACAGCATTGGCCTATCATCTCCACACTGGCAACATAGTTGGTCCAGTGGGGAAGGAACATACCCTGTTGTAAGGCTCAGAGTCATGCTGTCCCAGTGCTCTGTAGGCATTGTACCTGCTTCTGGAAGCCAATGGGCAGCCTCTCCTTATTCACCCTTTTTCAACACGGACAGTGGCTCAAATCCACAATCTTGCCCCTTAAAATGGTATGTTCCTTTATCTTATTCTCTCTCTCTCATTCTATCACCTTTTCTTCAGTTCACATTTAAAAATATTAATTATAAAGTAACATAGCTAAAGATCAATTCTCAAGTGTATGATTTGGTTTTAGGATGCTGTATGGGAAGAAGAGGTTAAGGGGTCTATGTGAAAAAGGGGTAGGGGAGAAGGATCAGGATCACAGATATTGCAGAAATAAAAATGATTCATGGAATTAGCTGCCCAGAAAAATGTATGTGTCATAGAGAACTGTAAATGCAATAGACCCTGGATATAAATGCACTTTTATGAAAAAATGGTAGAAAGAGAGAGATACAAGAAAAGATAACTCAGGAGAAACAGCAGAAAAAACAGATTGAAGGCCTGACAACATCTATTTGTTGTAAAATACAAGAGAAAAAAATAAGGAAAGTAATGCATGTTCCAGATGACAAAGATTACACCCTATTTTGGTTATTTTCTCCTAGGGTGACCAGGTAGCAAGTGTGAAAAATCGGGACAGGGGGTGGGGGGTTAGTAGGAGCCTATATAAGAAAAAGCCCCAAATATCGGGCATCTGGTCACCCTATTTTCTCCCCCTTTCTTGCCTTCCTGCAATAAGTCTAAATTGCAAAGAAATAAAACAAAATAATAGAAAACATCCACTGCCACTCCAGTCTTTATTAGGCCTTCCATTTTGGCAAACAAAAATTGCCATGAGAATTTAAAGAATATGCTGCCAATGCTGCTTTTGCTGCTGTTAGTAGGGTACCATATACCTGCTGGCAGTTCTGTATATAGTATCAGTCATAAAAATACGCACATATATATGCAGAACAAACTGCTCCAGGAAAAAAAAAAAAAAAAAAAAAAAAGGAAAGGCCACTGTATAAAGGCTATGGTTCACTTTATTTTCTACCTTACTAGTATATCAGTGCCAAAAAGCAATTCCAAGACAACAGTGTATAACTGGAAATAAATTGAGTAAAGATAGCATTTAAGAAAGGTATATGCCGCTAAGCCTTCCAAAGACTTTAAGAAAGGGGCTTGTGGTAAAAGAGAAATTGGATACTTCTCCTGTCAATGAAGTATCTGCACTAAGAGCAATGATTCAGGGAGTGTCAGTCTTACCTGACAAGCAAAACCATAAGGAAATCCTCCAGTGTGACAATTTTCCCATTAACGTTAAACATAATCTATGAGCAATACATTCATGTCTACAGCATGTAGATTGTGCAGTGGAAATGAAGCTGACTAAATAGTGAGTAGGGCGAAGACTAAAGTCTGTTGTAAACAAACCTTTGGAACA
Organism: Trachemys scripta elegans; assembly: GCF_013100865.1. Taxonomy (NCBI): domain Eukaryota; kingdom Metazoa; phylum Chordata; order Testudines; family Emydidae; genus Trachemys; species Trachemys scripta. Next base: position 43,912,541 of record NC_048298.1, read on the forward strand.
GATTCCTAAAATACATCTTTGCGGGCAAACATGACAAGAGTGAACAAATGAAAATATAATCAAATAAGGTGAGGGGGCAGTGGCTCTAGAAAAGATATAACAAGAGGGTATGGGAAGGAATGCTTTCAATAAATTATCCCTTTGCCACTTGAAGTTTTTTTCTTTTCTGTACTGAAATGACAGCATGGTACCTTCACAGAATAGCAGAGATCAGGAGATAAATCTCAAAGGTGATAGGAAAACAGCAGTTTGATATTGTAACATTCACCGAGAAAAAGTGACATGAAGATGACTGTGCTTTAAGGCCCACAAAGCAATCTTCCATCTTCAGAACCTCAGATTAAAATGAGTGATAAAAAAATGACTTCAATCCAAATGGAGATGGGAAACAAAGATGTATGTTTTCGTTATCTTACAATTACCTGTGTCACGTTATCTTGTGTTCTGCTTAGGCGAAGGCAGAGATGCCACATGCAGTGACTGAACACTGCTTGTGTGACATCTCCATCTCAATGGATCCCTGCTTCCCAGCACGGAGGGAAAAAAAAACAAACACATGATTACTAACACTGAATTCTTTTTGCAATAAAGTCCACATTTTGGGGAGATTTTAGCTTACTATGTTCCAGAGTAATTTTAAAATGAAAGCTTGGCAATAGAGGTCTTAAAATAAAGTTTTGAAATATCTTCCTCCTTTACAAATTAAAAGGTGTTACCAGGAATGTGGAAACTTTAGTTCCTTTCAAACGCTTTAGTGTATCACCATCTTCAGATAAGAAGGAAAATGCATCCATACAGCTGGGAGTGGGAGGTGTTGCTCAGCAGGTCTAAGAACGACACACAGAGGGAGCAGCGAGAGCCAGAACTCCTGTTACAGAAAGGCAGCTTATATAGACCCCATTACCATAGTACCCAAGTGCCTCTCAGTCTCAAATGTATTTCTCTCACAATACCTTGTAAGGTAGGGAAATCCTAGTATCCCCATTTTACAGATGGGAAAATGAGGTACAGAGACTAAGGCCAGATTTTTAAAAGATACTTAGGTTCCTCAAATTTCCATCTGTAAAACAGCTTGCCCAAGACCACACAGGAAGTCTGTGGAAGACCTAAGCATTGAACCCAAATCTCTAAGACCCAAGCTAGCTTCCTAGCTAGTAGACCAGGCTTCCTCATGGTGAGGAATTGGGGAATCTGGCTCACATCCCTGAGTGACATAGCATAGTGTCGTTAAGTTTTAGGTGCAGATGAGGCTTAAGTGATGGGGGAGTCTGAAGGGTCAGCACTGAGAATAGAGGCTAGAGAAGTGAACAGCAGGTTCTAGTTCTTCGGGTGGGGTGAAAAGACAGTGAAAACAATTTTGCTGAATATTATTCTCATTTTATTTCTAGATGTTAGATGAACCGTCTGTGCCCCAAAAGTGTGCCTAGGGATCTCAAGACTGGGACAGTGGCTTAAAGGACCCAGGGACCCAGCGGCTGGATCTTTTCACAGAAGTCTGGTGGGTGCCCTTCAGGGGGCACTCAAGAAGATCTGTGACACTCTATAGGCCATGGGTCTGGGCTAGGTGACCAGGAACTGGAAGAGACCAGGATGTATTGTGGATGGCTGAAAATCTGGCATAAATGAAAGAGCTGGTGACCCTAGTGATGAGTTTGCCTTGATGGCCTGTTCTGCTTAGCAACCAGCGAGGCCTACTGAAAAAATATACTAGCTGAAACAGTCAGACGCTTGGTTGCTTGACCTTGCTAGATAAGAGAATGCTTGCAGAGGCTGGGAAAAATGCTTGCAGATGCTTTTTGAAGTATCTTGTATTTCTTTGTCGAACCATGAAGCTTATCAAAACATAATAGTTGTTCTTTGTTTCTCTCTTGTATGCTGGGAAAATATAGTGATGGCGTGACGTAAGTGATGACGTGGCGAAGTGGCTAATAAAGATAGTTTGCATCTGCAGAGGGGAGGGGGCTGGTTCTAGGGAGATGGGTAGTAGTTCTCTATTGTATTGCATGCCTACAATAAAGAGCTTGATAGTTGGATCTTTGCTGGTCGTTGCCTGTCTCTTTGCGGTTGGACAATGAAACCTGAGCCATTCGGGATAAAAGAAATCCCCGACACTAGGAAGTCTAAAGGAAGCTTGAGTCTAAGGCTTGTAAGAAGGTTCAATCTGTACTAGTTCAGACTCTGTTAATGTTCACTTGGACTTACGTCTTAATATAACATTTTATATGTGTGACGGAAGGCCCAATCCTGTTACTATTGATTTCAGTGGGGGAGGAAAGGGTCCCTAGCCAATAACTCCATAATGATGGGCTAAATCCTGTTTGGTCTTCTTGTGTGTATAAAGCAAGCAAGTTTTAGCCCTTGATGTTTTAATGAATCGAGTGAAAAGTTTGTTTTTAAAGACTAAAATTATATACAGCAAACATACTGTTGTGCTCCAGTTTGTCAGGATTCAGGCATTAAGCCTTACAGATTTTGTTTACAATACATTCATAAAAGAGGAAAATGAATCTCTCTCACACACACGCAAATGAGCCATATTCATCCTTGATGAATCTTCATAAACTTCAGTGGGTTTACTCCAGGGATTAATTTGTTCCAGCATATCTATGCAACATTCAAGGCCAAATCTTGCTAATTTTGCTCATGCAAATACTCCCAATGAAACCAAAGACATTATTCATTTAAAAACTTTACAAAACTAAGGCTGTCTCAATTCTGGCATTTCCTAACTTCTGAGTTCTTGTTTTTGCAATTTTAACATTATTTTAATGTAGTTTTTGTATGTAATTTAAGGTTTTAAAAAAAGCAAATTGAAAAAAAAATCCTATTTTATGGAACCATACTGATTCCCCCCCACACACACCATGCGTCACCAACATGTTCAGAAACTTTAGATCCATAGCATAGACCTCTACCACTTGAGCTAATGGAGAACTGATAGTGGCTGTAGGTTATCATCCTCTATGAGGGCTCACCACTAGAGGAAAATGAGGCACACATTTGGCCATTAGGTTTCACAGCAGAGGAATGTTCAGACTTAAGAATTCTGGGTTCTACTCCAATTGCTGAGGGGAGTGTGCTGTAGTGGTTACAGACCTTCTTCCCCTGTCCCTGCCTCAAGACTGGACCTTTCTGCCAGGTCACCTGTCCTTATCCCAGTCCCCAACCCCTTTGGCTTCACATCTCAGTCCCTGCCCATATCACATCCATTAGTCCCATAGCAGTTCCCCCTTCTCCTCCTTGGCTCCATCTCCCAGTACCATCCTTTACCCAGCCCAGGCCAGATCTTCAACTTGTGGATTTGAACCAGGCTGTTTCCGTCTTAACCTTCTCACTGAGACCATAGGACAGTCTCTTTGCTCTCAGTTCCTGTGCCTAGCATCACAGGCCTGGTTCCCAGGAGGAGCAATCACAGGGAAAATGCTGGTCAGTCACTGCAGCATGGGGGATGCCGAGTCACTCTGTAGGGGGATGGATCGAGCACGGTCTGGTCAGTCCATAGAAGCTGTAGCGGGATGGAGCATGCTCAGTGCAGATGGAATCTTTGTAGAATTTAGTTGCCACATTGACAAGTCTCAACTGATCATATGCAAACAGCAATTTTCTGAGGCTCACAACTTGGCCAAATTTGGTTGGATTTTCCTGAAAAAAACGCAGATCCCTAACACCCCTTTCTTCCCCCAGGCCAAATTTCATGTTCCTGCTTGAAACATGAAGAACTTCTTTAACATGGGCAAATCAAGGTATTTTTCCCATACCTCATTCTGAGAAACAGCTGACCCATTTTTACTGAAATTTTCTTTCTAAAAAAAATCCACCTTAGGCAGAACCAATCATGAAAAATTGCGGTGCAAAGTCATAAGCAACTGAAAACTAAGTCTTGAAAAGGAAAGTGTCAAGCAAACTTAATAATAGGAATTGCAACCCCTGCGTACCATCACCTGTAGTAAATATTCTGCATATCAAAATAAGGCAGGTAGGCATGGGAAACACTGAGGTGCTTTCCCCTGGAAAGTTTAGCTTGTTTGGAAGCTTATGTAAACTTCCTCTCATCAGATTCCTCCTGTCTGTATCTAATATAGATCCCACTGATCACCTGTTCAAAAGAAGAATACAGTCCACTACGTTTCTGTTAAAGCATTAATGAAGAAGTGACCTGGTTCTCAGTCTGTGCTAATGGTTCTGAATTATGCATAAAGTTGAGCCAGAGATGGGCCATTTATAATACTGCAGAACTCATTTTACAGAAACCTTTCAAAGGAAGAGTTCACACAATGTTAAATTATACTGTAAGCTCAATGGAATTGTACTAGTAATAGAAAACTGCTTAAAATAAGTAAAAACAAACACATCAGGATAAAACTTCCTTTGTCATTAAGAGATTAGTAGCGTCACTAATCACTAAGTCTATTTTCTTTCTTTACTGGTGGCTGGAAATGTTTAGAAGCAAGAATAATTTTGTATGCATCTGATTCAGGTTCCCTACTTGCACAGGTAGTTAAAAGGAGACACCACATCTTTCATATCGCATTTTGTCAGCTAATGTGAAAGCGCCATTAACATTTCTTTTTCAAACTGTTCCCAATCCTTGCTTACTAAATGGGGTAGGAACACTGCTCATGTAACATATATTTAGCCTTCAGTACTGCATATTAAAACTAGTGGCTTCAAAGATAGAAAGCATAAAAAGGAGTCACATTGTTAAAGGGTCTTCAGCCTTGCCTCTATTCTTACATTATATTATTTAGATGTCCCCATTTACAGGGACAATCAAATGCTTAGGCATAAATTTGCATACAAATGACAGTGACATCAGTTGCATCCACAATTTAACGACTAGATTTTATTGAGGGCACAAAAATCTTAATCTTTAAAAAAGATTTTAAAAATATTTCCCCATCTGCCTGATTTTTGTGCTTCAATTAAAATGTAATCTACACTTTCAGTGTTAAAGGCTGTTTTGATTCATCTCACCTTTTCTGACAACTGATGCATACTGTAGACATTTATTTTACAAAGATTTGCTGTTTATAAACGGACATTGATAATTTTTGCTTTTATAACCCTATGCTGCTAATATGTTCACTATTCTCAGTTTCTTCTAAATGTACATATATATCTCAAAAGTAATTTGAGACAAATTTATTACATGTTTATAGCATGTGGGCAAATGTAACTGTGCTCTTACTGACAACGTGTTGTCTTGAACTCTCCATCCTGATTCTGTTGCTATGACTATCAAAGGAGACAGATCTTCAGCTATGGATCTACCCCAGGTCTCTGTCCCTTGCCACACACTAAGCAGCATTTTTGAAGAAGTACTGCTATCGTACAGAGCCAAACCCAGCTTCCATTGAAAATCATTGCAAAACTTAGAGCTAGAAAAATATAGAAACACCATAGATGTTAATAAAAAATGCATTCTCTGCAATTTATACCATGTCTCCAACCTCCTCTCTATTTTTTTTTTCCTTATTTTAGGAACTTGGTAATTCAGCTGCCAAAACCTGACACTGCCCAATTGTGCATTCTTTTCCCCAGTGAAAAAGAATGAAAACAATTTTGCTGAATATCCAGCTCATTTTATTTCTAATGCACATAGAAATTAATAAATGCTTTATGAGAATAACATGTTGCCTGGATTATGGGCCAGGTCTTGCTAAATTGTACAGCACATCAGTCCATAGACTGATCAAAGTGTTCTTAATGACCAACTGGTACAAGAGGAAGTCTACGATGAGGAAACTGGGTGCAGCTCCCCCTTGCTGCAAGAGCTAGTCTTTATTTTATATCCAGTAAAACTGCAGTAGATTTCCTATTCAGGTCAATTAGTGTGTCTGCATCTTTGGTAAGTCACAGAAATGTATTGATTAATGACAGCATTGATAGGAAATGTACCTGAGCAAATGTAACTAAATGTTTTAACTGAATTTTTATTGGGGTCAGATTAATGTCAAAGAATCAACAAATGTTGCAACACAGTGAAAGTCTTCCTTTCATATGCTGTAAAAGGTACCAGAGCAAAAACATTTATATGTATTAAGCACCAACAATTGGAAAAGTATATGCAGATACATGCAAAAATGCATACATTATATTGCTGTTATGTTACCAGAAAAAAAAAAAATTATACCTGTACAACTGTTTAATTCCACCCCAAAGCAAATAGAATAAGTTGACACCGGTAGGCATCTGAAGCTGCTGTCTTTTGGAAGCATTTTTCTGATTGCTGAGACCATATGAGAAAGCAACTGAAGAGCTCAGTGTGGAATTTTCAACTTTCAGCCAGCTCATTAATACCCTATTGATGCTGAAATCTAAGACCAAAAATTTGCATCATCCTGCTGGTAAGCTCATTTTGGACTTTGGTCTCAAGTTATTGGTCTGAGTGAGGTTTGCAGGATCTAACCCTTTAGCAAACATCTTTTGTATTTGGTCAAAATAGCAACAATATCAGAGCTTTTTGCATTTGACCTAACATATGTTTCTCAGCTATTATTGAGGTGTTGGAGACAATGAGCCACATTTGTTTCTCAGAGTGCATGCATCTCTGCATATACTTTTCCAATTGTTGGTGCTTAATTCATATGATGGCCTGGACTCAAGATATCTAAAAGATCCCCAAAAACTCTGGGATGAAGACCATGCTCAAAAAAATCCTCTCCTGAGGCACAATGAAACTTCCTACCCAAGGGTAAACCTCATCTTTACTGGAGACAAAGCTTTCTTGAGGGCCTGTCTGAGGTCAGACTAAACTCCCACAGGAATCAAGGACTATCACAAACTTCACTTTCTAAGTGCAAGGGACACTTCTTTGAAACTGTCTTCTCTAAAATAAGATCACAGCAGTATATACATAAACAAAAATGTAAAAATAAATAACCCTACACTGAACACACAATTTTTCCCAAGGGAAAGCATAGGGGTAGAATAGGATAAGAATAAGAAAAGGATAAGACTAAACCATGTGATATATTTACTCATGTCACTTAATGCACTTCTGGATGATGTTCAGATACAGTGATGAGAGCAGTATAAGAACCTGAATAGAATGTATATACATAAATGGACAAGATTTCAAAAAGTAAATAGTGACTTAAGTATCTCAATTTGTGGGTGGTCATCTTGAGAGATATTAAAAGGGCCTGATCCTTAGACGACGGATGTTTGTTGAATACTTTCTGAAAATCAGGTACTTCTGAAGTATATCAGGGGAAGCCCCCAGTTAATTTTAGAAAATCTTGATCCATATATTTATAGGCCGAAATTTAAAAATTGAGTGCCTAAAGCTAGGCTCCTAAATCTAAAATTTCATTTTTTTAAAATGACAAATGCCTTTTTTAACAAAACGTTTTCTTGAGAAAATTTCAGTTTTCATAGAATTGTTCTGGGTTTTCATTGAAAAAACTAAAAAAAATTCATTTTCAAAGTTTTTTGCAGACAATAAAATACATTTCCTGACCCGCTCCCTTACTTAGACACCTAAATAATGTTCTCACCACCCACAGTTCCCAGTTACTTCACTGTGTTCAGTGCTCAGCACCTCAGAAAATCAGGAATGAGATTCTGACTCCCGCTCTGGCCCTTTTATGCCAGGCAAAGGGGCCTGAGTGGTGTAAAGGAGCTCTAAATGGCCTGCGTTTGTCTGGGAGTGATTCCCACAGCACAGGCACTGTGCAGGACAATCATAAAAGCTGCCATCTGAAGAGCCCCTCCAAAGACCTTCTGTTGGGGACCTGATGTGGGCATGGCTGGGGGACCGGGGGGGGGGGGGTGTAAATGGGGCACGTCAGGAAAGCAGCACTATGGAGATTCTGGGCAGTGCTATAACTCTTATGCCTAGTCTACACTACGGGGTTAGGTCAAATTTAGCCGTGTTAGGTCCATTTAAAAATAACTGCGTCCACACAACCAGTCCCGTTCCGTCGGCCTAAAGGGCTCTTAAAATAGACTTCTGTATTCCTCCCCAGCGAGTCAACGGTATTGGCCTCCTGGAGCTATCCCAGAGTACTCCATTGTGACCGCTCTGGGCAGCACTTTGAACTCCGATGCTCTAGCCAGGAACACAGGAAAAGCCCCGGGAACTTTTGAATTTCATTTCCTGTTTGGTCAGCGTGGCGAGCTCAGCAATCCCATGCAGTCCCCCCAGAATCACAAACGACCAAAAGGGAGACATTGGATCAGATTGCTGTATAGGGAGAAGCATCTGTGCAGGCCAAACTCCGATCAAAAAGAAGAAATGCAAATATATTTGCCAAAATCTCATAGGGCATGTTGGACGGAGGCTACAACAGGGACACACAGCAGTGCCGCGTGAAAGTTAAGGAGCTCAGGCAAGCCTATCAAAAGAGGCAAACAGTCGCTCTGTGTCAGAGTCCCATACATGCCGCTTCTATAATCAGCTGCATGGCATTCTAGGGGGGGCACCCTACCGCTATTCCACCACTGTCCATGGACACCTGCAAGGGGGGAGTCTCATGCAACAGAAAGGACGATTTTGTGGATGAGGCAGAAGAGGAGGAGAATGCGCAGCAGGCAAGCGGTGAATTCATTCTCCCCGGCAGCCAGGACCTGTTCATCACCCTGGAGCCAATACCCTTCCAAGGAGGGATCCCCGACCCTGAAGCCGGAGAAAGCACTTCTGGTGAGTGCACATTTGTAACTACAGTACATGGTTTAAAAGCAATAGTGTTTAATGTTTGATTTGCTCTGAAGAATTGGGATGCAATTGCGGCCAGTACAGCTACTGGAAAAGTCTGTTAACGTGTCTGGGGAGGGAGCAGGAATCCTGCAGGGACATCTCCATGAAGCTGTCCTGGAGGTACTCTGAAAGCCTTTGCAGAAGGTTTCTGGGGAGGGCTGCCTTATTTCATCCTCCACGGTAGGACACTTTACCACGCCAAGCCAGTAGCAAGTAGTCTGGAATCATTGCAGCATAAACCACCCTATGGTTGCCTGGTAACTGACCACACCTGCCAGCCTCATGAGCAGGAGCTTTAAGGCTGGAAGGAAGTGAGTGGAAGGGGTGAGGGACAAAGCATGGCAGCGAATGGTCCTGGGTTTTGGTCGCATTCAGTCTTTATCTGTTAGCCTCAGGAGAGTGATATTATTCATGGTCACCTGGTTGAAATAGGGGAATTTTTGTAAGGGAACAGTAAAAGGACCCTGTTCATGCTGGGCTGTTTGCACATGACTAAAAGGGATCATCCCAGAGAATAGCCAAGTGGAGGGGTGGAGGATGGGGTGTACTGCACATCCACCAGAAAACCGCAGACCCTCCTTTTAAATGTGAAACCCAACCCATTGCTTACTCTGGGAAAGGAGGGCACTGCAGTTTGAAAACATTCCCACACGTTATGAAGGCATAAGAAGCTAACCCCGCGTACCAAAAGGCTTACCATGGCTTCCTGGAAACCGAATTCTGTTGCCCAGCCATGTGTGATGTGTCACCATACAGGCAGGCGCTCAATATAAAAGGCAAAATGCGACATTGTACCTAAAGCACATGTGCTGTCTGCTGTGAATTGCTTGATTCACTGTGAAAGAGTCTCCCTTTTGTTCTCAGAAATGTATCATCTTAAATTTTACTCTCCCTTTTTATCCCTCCGCAGGTGCAAATGTTTCTACGCTCCCCCTATCATCTCCGTCCCTGAAGTTATCGCAGATTAGAAGGCGGAAAAAAACGCCTCGCGATGCCATCTTTTCCGAGCTTATGCAGTCCTCCCGCGCTGATAGGGCACAGCTTAATACATGGAGGCATTCAGTGGCAGAGGCCAGGAAAGAATTAAGTGAGCACGAAGAGTGGAGGCAGGAGGCGATGCTGAGGCTAATGGGGGAGCAAACAGACATGATGCTGGATTTCCTGCAGCTCCAACAGATGCTTCAAGAGCACAGACCCACGCTGCATCCACTGTACAACCTCCTGCCCTCCTCCCCATGTTCCATAGCCTCCTCACCTCAGATGCCCAAGAACGTGGGGGGAGGCTTCGGGCACCCAGCCACTCCACTCCAGAGGATGGCCCAAGCAACAGAAGGCTGTCATTCAAACAGTTTGATTTTTAGTGTGGCTACAATAAACAATGTGGCCTTGTCTTTCCCTCTTCCCCCACCCCACCCGGGCTACCTTGTCCGTTATCTCTCTTTTTTTTTTAAATTAAGAAAGAAAGCATGGTTTCAAAACAATAGTTACTTTATTTCGAAGGGGGGTAGCCTTAGGGCTACTGGGGAAGACAGGTTGCCAGAGCTGTCTTAGCTTCACTGGGGGCCTCTCCAGTCAGAAGCAAGGATTGGGAGGGCACAAAAAGGTGTACTTAATTTCACTTTAGCGCCCCCCCCCCATCTCTTTGGGCCATGCGTTCTGTACTGTGCTTGTTAAAGATGCTATAGAGAATCTCATCTCAGGCCTCTTATTTAGATAGCTAATTTTAGGCAGTATGAAGATTTTGAGGATATTTCTCTTCCAGCTGTAGGGCATATAAAAATATGTGCACTGACTTTTAAAGTCTAAAAGTAATTCCAATGCAGTGAGTCAAATGGATAGTTAAGAGAAGGGGCTTGGTAATAATGGGACTTTCAGTCCTGTTTCCATTGGCATCAGTGTGATAAGAATCATTCCTTAGGTCAAGTAATATAACTCCATAGTCTTCAGCAGCTAGGGCATGATAAAGAATCTTTCTCCCTTTGAGTAAAAACTAAGTTGCATTTGAAAAATACAGCTGGAAGGTTGTAAATAAGTTGATTCTGAATGTTATTGACATGCTCTGGCATATTTTCTTGTTTGTGATTGCAGGGAGCCTCCTCCATCTTCCTAGGGAATCCTAATGCAAAATGAACGAAGTTCAGGGGTAGCACTCCATGTTAATAAGCTCAGTGTTAGCAGTTTGTGAGTGTATGCATTCAGGTTCCCCAATTAAAAAGAAAAGAAAAAAAACAAACCCTATTGCCAATCTGCCTGACTCAATACAATAACAGCTAGGAATTCACTTAAAATTATTACTCAAGAATAATTGAGGACAAAATATTTTGGTGCACACCGCTCACTTTAATCAGTACTGGAGAAAAGGCAAAACATCAACAAATGGAATTATCTTATTAGAGAAAATAAAACCTATTCATTGTTTCCTGCTTTCCCCTCCCCCCCCCCAATAATTGACAAATATCTTTAAGTGGATAGATAACAGCCAAATCCAAATTTTTCTGCTATGCAAAATAATTGTAGATTTCTATGTGTAAAGCCTTTTAACCTATGAATAAGTCTCTGATGCAAAATGTTAATGCAAAATTCATTACTGCTTGTGGTGACAGAAGCTCCTGCACCAAAGAGTTATAACGTGGAAGTTACCAGTTTTGGTTGGTGAGGAAAATGACAGACCAATCAATTTGAACCCACTGCTTGATGTTTACTCTGATTGGAAGTATAAAAACACAATATGAAGTATAGCTTTTTTGCAATATCCCCTCCTATTCCATATAAATAAAATAAAAACAATGTTCACCCTGTCTTCTTTACCTGGCTGGTCTAACAGTTTGACTAGGAGCAGTAAGAAATTAATAAATTATTTTTAAGTTCCCCCTCTGTTGCTGTTCTCTGTTTCTCAAGCTTATCCCTTCCTAACATAACCTCACCAGTGTACAAATTAGGTTATCCTTTCTATAGGATAATCTTATCCACAGCTCCTCAAAGACTGTGGATCTTGGAGATATTTTAGCTGATCCTATGAATAAATTCACCTCATCTTTAACACAGAGATCCTTTGCCAAAGGGTCCCCAATGCTTTGGAAACAGCTCTCACCTCAGACCTGACAAACTCATTATACCCAAACCCATATTTTTCAGTATATTTATCCATAGAGATACCATGTGAGGTATCTACCAAAAGCTCACAACTTGTCAAGACCCATATCATTATGAGATGTATGTATGGGTAATATTTAAGAAACAATGTTTTTATATTGAAAGTATGCTTTATGGACTTGGAGTAGAAATTACTTACCAAGAGGAAATGGGTTTCGGGGATGGTGCATCCAAGCAAATTGGAGTTGTCACTCCTCCCTAACCAGCCAGTGAGCTAAAGCAAGGCTCAATTCATTGACCAGCCTTGTACCTCCCAAAACTATCAATGGAAAACTACCAGAGGTATCAGCAAACAATTGAAACTTCTTTTGGGTAAAAAAGGAACATTACAACTGTGACAGGGGCCCTGCATTGAGCTAGGGTGCCCCTGTCAACCCAGTGCTGGGTTGGTACACTCTGTCATCCCATTGTCGGGATCCCCCCATTAAGTGGAGGATTTCAGCCAAGTGGGTCCTGGCCCCCTAACAGGGTCACTTAGACAAATAGCCTCTAGCCTCCAGGCAGGCAAAACAAGCAAACAGTCCAGAGCCCTGCAGCCTCCTGGCTGGGGCAGGCAGCAATACTTGGAGAATTAGCCCTCTGGGCAGGGCAAAGCAACCAAATAGTCCCTGGGCCACTTCCTATCTCAGCCCCCCACCGTGATTTTCCCAAGGTCGCTGTCAAGTTTCCCTCACCACTCTGAACTCTGGGGTACGGATGTGGGGACCCACATGAAAGACCCCATAAGCTTATTTCTACCAGCTTAGATTAAAACTTCCCCAAGACACAAATCCTTTCCTTGTCCTTGGACGGTATTGCTGCCAGCACCAAGTGATTTAGACAAAAATTCAGGAAACGGACCACTTAGAGTCCCTATTTCCCCAAAATATCCCCCAAACCCTTTCACCCCCTTTCCTGGGGAGGCTTGAGAATAATATACTAACCAATTGGTTACAATGTGAGCACAAACCAAACCCCTTGGTTTTTAGGGCACTGAAAATCAGGTTCTTAAAACAAGCATTTTTTTTTTTTAAATAAAAAGTAAAAGAATCATACCTGCAAAATCAGGATGGAAGGTAACTTCACAGGGTAAATAAAAAGATTTAAAACAGAGGATTCCTCTCAGACTCTACTTTCCAGTTACAAAACAGGAATGAAATTACCTTTTAGCATAGGGAAAATTCACAAACTAAAACAAAAGATAATACAGTGCATTTCCTTGCCTGACTTACAATTTTTGTACTCTTAGATGCCCATTTCAGGTACATTTCCAGGAGATTTTTTTTTCCTGCTTGGACCCTCTCTCTGTCCAGAGAAGGAACAAACAAAGCCTCCCTCCCAGATTTGAAAGTATCTTCTTTCCCCCATTGGTCCTTCTGGTCAGGTACCAACTAGGTTAATTGAACTGATTAACCCCTTACAGGTAAGCAATTCAGTACAGCTGCCCTGTGTATAATTATGAAAGTCACCATCTGGGTTAAGGCAGCATGAGGGTTGTCTGCTCACCACAAGGCTCTTTCTGGTGGCTGCGTGTAGCAAAGTCACTCTCTCTTTTTCTTGGGCAGAAACTACCTCCTCATGCAGTGTGGCCCACCCTCCTGGGACAGCTCAGTCCTAGGGCTTTCCCCCACTGGGGTAGTCCAAACAAAAAGTAAAGGGGATTAACCAAATCCAAAGTTCACATGAGGGGGAGAGGTGAATGCCTCCCTCTTAGGCTGTCTCTGCAGCAGGCCTTCCTTTCCCTCAGGGAGGTACTTTTGGGCAGTTTAGGGAGACATTCTGCCTTCCCTCTGCTGCAAGTCATAGGTCTACTCTCCTCCCTGGGCCTGTCACCAAATGAGCTGTTCCCCTGCCTTTTATCTCCTCCTCCTCCAGTTGGTGAATGTGGCCGGGCCCAGCGTAGTTCCTTAACCCCTTGTTTCCCAATGTGGGGTTTGTATATTCCCATCACAGATGCTGAATCCAATTTTACGTGCAGATCAGCATCCACTAACTTGTATTAAAGATTTGTTTGCTACTCTTAGTGGAGGACAGTCTTTCAGTAAATTGGATTTGCTCACTGCATACCTACAAATGGAGCTTGAGCTGGCATCTTGCAAATACCTCACAATCAACACACAAAAAGGCTTATTTTGTTACAACAGGTTGCCTTTTATTATCCCATTGGCACCTGCCCTGTTCCAGAAAGCCATGCATGAGACCCTGAAGGAACTGAATGGAGTTCAATGCTATTTGGATGACATCCTTGTTACAAGAAATAGTCAAGAGGATCATGGTCAAAATTTGGACATTGTTTTGCAACCTTTAGAAGACCATGGACTGAGAATACATTAAGCCAAATGTGAGTTTTTTAAACCTACAGTTGAAAACCTTGGACATGTAATTGATGCCAGAGGCTTAAGGAAATCATCAGAAAAAGAGAAGGCAGTTCAAGTGCTCCACCAAGGAACATGTCACAGTTAAGCAGTCCTAAGAATGAAAGTAACCCCTACAGTAAATTTCTGCCTAATCTTGTGACAGTATTGGCACCTTTACATGAACTCTTACAAGCAAAGAAAAAAATGGAATTGGACTAGAGTGTGATTGTGCATTTAAGGAAACAAACTGTTGACATCAGCCGAAGTTCTTATGCACACTAATGCTTTGCTACCATTGCAATTGGCATGTGATGCGTCACCATATGGAGTAGGTGAAGTTATTTCCAACATTTTGCCTAATGGCATGGAAAAACAAAATCCCTTTGCATCACGAACACTCACTACTCCTGAGAACTATCGAGTATGAAGAGAAGAACAAAGAGTGAGAAGCTCTCAGCATTATCCTTGGAATTCAGAAGTTCCATACCCATCTGTATGGTAGACATTTTACCTTGCTGACAGATAATTGCCCATTACTTTCACTCTTTGGACTGAAACATGGAATTCCATTATTAGCTGCTACTTATATGTAACGATGGGCATTGCTTTCAGCTCATTCCTGTACTATTCGCTTCCATAGAGGGACTCGCAAAACAATGCTGATGGGCTCTCACACCTGCCATGTCCAACCTCCCATCAACCCCCAGAAACTTTGGACAAAGTGTTCCATCTCAATTCAATGGTGAATGTGAGTGATCATTCTGAAAACACTCCAATCTGTGGGTTAGGAATCTCTTCATGAAGATCATTTTGGCATTGTATGGTTGAAGGCCATAGCTCATATCTAGTGGCCAGTGATAGACAAAATATATTGAGAGGAAGGCAAAGTGCTGTACCATGTGTCAGCAAATTCAGCATGATGCTGTCCCAGCTCATCTACACCTTTGGCCTCAGATACATATTCATATGGACTTTGACAGACCCTTAGAATGTTGTATGTTTCTGGTCATAGTCAACATCTATTCAAAATGGCCAATAGTTTTCAGAATAACTTCTACTACCGCTACCAAAACAATTTGGACATCTTTGTACTTGTTTAGCCAATTTAGTATGCCAATCACAGTTGGTGAGTGACAGTGGACCTCAATTCTATTATGAAGAATTTCAGAGGTGCCTAGCTTCAAATGGAATTCAGCACATACCTAACCATGGTTTAAAAGCTAACTTGTCTACTATGAGTCATCAGCAGAAATGGGACAATTTCTTCCTTGTCTACAGGACCACACCTCATGCTACTACCCAAGAGTCACCCACAACTATTTTCTTGAAGATGTATTGCCTCGTGTGTAGCCAAATCCCAAGCTATGCAAATTGACTGATGACATGAGACTCATCATTATTCTTTCCAAATTGGAGATGTAGTATGTACACACTACTATGGTTGAGGAGTGAAATGGGTTCCTGGTGAACTAGTAAAATGCATAGAACCTGTTTTGTTCATAGTAAAACTATCCAATGGTATTTTATAGAAATTGCAAATTCGACTAATACAAGAGTCCAGGGTTGTTCTAGTAGTACTTTCTGATCCTCCGATTGAACCTCCTAATTTCAACAACTGGATGGGAGAAACTTTGGTTCCAGATCAAACTTATTCCTTAGCATTGACTGTTCCTTGTTCAGGACACTGCTGCACCATCATCACCACATTATCCCAAGAGACTGTGAAAACCAGTTGTGCACCTGAACTTAAGTAGTTTAATTAGTGAGTTTCTATTACAAGGCAACTTGAGAGTCTGGTTATCCACCAGCAACTTTTAGTTAGATTATATAGTGCTTTTGTTAACCATGTTGTGACTTTATCTGAATAAAATATGACTGTATAGAAGATCATTGTTCCAGCCAGTGATCTAATTTGCAACAAATCTTGTACAAAGGTTGTCAAGTAAGGTGTCTATGGAAAGGTTATGATTAGCTGAATATGATTATGCTATTTGTATGCATGTATCACTTTTGTATTTGATGCTATGAGTATTGGCTCTATTCTTGGATTTCAAATGTTTGCTTCTGGGGTAACACCCACAAGGTAGTTAGCCAGCACGTCTTGGAGGGACTATTCAAATTAAGTGGCTCAGCAAAAGGACACTTAACTCAGAAAGGAAGATGCTCATCTACAGTGAATGGACTGTCTTGTGAACATTCTGTCTGGGGTATAGGTAACTGTTTCCTAATATGTTTAAGTGGAATCATGCATGGACATGTGACTCGCCCATGTGACTCCAAACACTAATTAGTCACCTTTGATTTTCCACTAGCTGTGCTGAGGGCTTGTTTGATAGAATGGGTTTCCCTCCACATGGCAAAAAGCAATAAAAGCCCCTAGAAACACCTCCATTGTGTCTCTTTCCTGCTCAAACCTCTGGACTATGGACTTATATTAATAGGAACATTCTAACCAAGGACTGAGATCCTTTCAATGATTTGGAAGTAACCAGAGACTTGACTTAAACCAGCAGTTTATTCTGAAGGAACACAAAATGGATACCATGTAGAATCAAGCAGGTGGGTTTATTACACACAGCGCTGGCAGAGTGTCATCTTGCTTATTAGGCTCAGAGACACTGCCAATCAATTGATTACAAAGGATTATATTGATTTTCCATGGGCGGAGGAAAGTGACAGGGTAGGTAGCCCCAAGCCCCTGAATAGGTCTAGCAGCAAGACAAGATAAGCACAGTAGCCAATAATCAAAGATTACATGTCTCCACCCATGGTTTTAGGTTAACAAGTAACATACAATTAGTACTTCAAACAATGCATAAAATGTGTATTAGTATCAAATAGATATGTTGAATTCTGATTTGGGGTCCATAGGAATGAAGTAGCCCTTTTGATTGTCCAACAGGTACATACCTAGGGGTTAAAACAAAAAGACAAATGAAAAGTACATGGCAATAACGATGGTTTTTCAGTTACTCTTGTGTTTCTAAGGCAGGCACTGGTATCTGTGGGAAGCAGTAGGGAGAATCATCTCATACAACATGCTTGAACCCTTTCCATAAACTCAAGGTTGATGTGCGGGGAGAACATCTTTCTCTACAGAAAGAATGGATACATTCTTTCATTCCTTTGGTTTGTTTTCAACTTCAGATAAATACACCAATTACAGCTCCCCACCTGGCTTTTTGCTGACCAAGCTTATCTTAACAAAAAGATAAGTTGTCTTTTGTTTGCTCTGCTTCTCTTGGCTAGTATTGTTCACTGTTTACTAGGTCTGTGGCCTCTTGACCAAACTCTGGACTTTGGGCTTGTAAAAAGAGCTGACAATCTATATCAGATTGTTACATACACAGCACATGGATTCTGGCCCTTCAATTCCATCACTGCTACTAGCAGGGCTGGATTAACCTTTTGTGGGCCCCTATGTAGCTATTGTGGGCTCCGAGTGTGGGCCTGGTGTGGCGGTGCCATAGTATACCCGGTACAGAATCTGAGATTTTTCATTTTGATCACATATCTCTACATGACTATATGCATTGCCATACACAGCTCCCTCAGCCCCCAGTTTTTCTCATTAAGCTGTACACCCATGTGGGTTTACCAGTATCCACAGTGAGCAGAACTTTCATAATGATCAGGGAAACTCCCCACAGATTTATCTCCTTCCTCATTCAGACCTTCTATAGCCATGTCTCCAGTACCACCCTATGTCACCAGTCACTGCATGTGGTCCTAGTCTTAGCGCAAAGTTCCAAAACCAGCAGATACCTGATCAATTCTGACAAATCCCTCCCTCAGTACCCATCCTGCCATTTGATGCAGCCACTTGCAAACACCATTTCCCCAAAGTGAGGACTTAGGCTGGTGTCTTCAGATTTCCATTGGCTTTCTCTCTCTGCTCGTCTATCTGATCACCATCACCTCTCCCCATGCTTGTTTCCTTTCTACTTTGGACATGCTCCCCAACCAGCTGGGGCTATTCTCCCACTGCAAGCCTGACCTGCTTCCTCTTTCCCTGCTTCCCTTGACATTCCTTTCCTACTGGTGATCTCTGTTCCTTAAGGTTAATTCCAGTTTCTTTATCTGCTCTAGCTTAATAGCCCCCAGTAGTCACAGAGACACCTGCAGCTTCTCTGGCTATAGCCATGGAGCCAATTGCCAGAGGCCAGCCTTAGATAACTGCAGCTACTAGTCAAGGGAGGGGTGGCAATTCCAAGGCGGAGCATGCTTGAACTTTGCAATGGATGCACTAGGGACTCTAAATCCTCAGCACTGGCCCTAGGCAACTGCAGACTCTGCAGTTAAGCACTTCCCTCCTCTAGACCAGGGCTTTAAGATGCCCATCACCTGCAGCAGAGGCCACCAATTCCCACCCCACACCCCTCAGCTAGCACACAGTCATGCAAAAAGTGCAGCCTGAATGATTTTGGAGCTGGGGGTGCCAGGAGGTTCCCATCCCTGTGCAGCAGCTCTGCAACATGCTCACATGGCCCTCCTCTGCTGTGGGACCAGGACCCTGTGAAGACAATGGAGTTACTCTGTGTATAACCAGTTCTGTCCAAAGCCTGTTGAAGTGAGTGAGAGTCTTTTCATTATCTTTAGTGGGCTGTGTATAGAAGCAAAGGATCCCATTCTAGACTCTAGGAGCAAAGTGCATTCTATGCTGCACTGGTTTACTATTGTAACAGGAAAGTCTCGCATTACCTAGTGAATAAGGAACACCTTCTACAGCACCTAACTTTTTCTGAGAGGCTTCCCACCCAATTACTAAATGTAAACCTGCTTCGCTTACAAGGGCTTAAAATATCAGGTAGTATGGTCACAAAAGCAAGGCACTTCTGAATTCATTAGGAATTTTGAATGTGCACAGAACACAGACAGGACGGGTTCTCACATGGTTACAGAACTGCAGTAAAGTGGAACACTTTTCAGCTTGTGTGATTTGAGGATATCTGGATCCATATTATAAGACTGTCCTACATAAATGAGGAAAAGTTGGTGCCTTTGTTATTCTTTTGTTCCACTCTTCATTTCTATGGGGAATTTGCCAATGCAATATTACTGTCTTCCTTTTAAAACTAAAAAAAAAAAAAAAAAAAAAAAACAGTAATGGCTGTTGAAAATAGCAATTCCAGTCCTTGTTGGCACTGGGGAGATGCCAGCATTTGTTGCTCAATTTTATCCTACTTTTTCCTACAGCAAGTTACAATAGATCAGCATATTTGATTTGGTAGAAATGAAGTAACAACAGCCTAAATTAAGCTTGAGCACTCCTGAATTCTGAGTGTGTTCAAATCTGGAAGGCAGATGCTAAATTCCCTTTCTGAATATTAGATAAATTTGGAAAGGAAAAGCCAATTTCTGCTTCCATGGCTCAGATGTGGAAATCCTCCTACGTGCCTGGTACTGTATCTAAAGCTGCCCAGGTCCTCCAGTAGAGCCTTCCCTCCCTTACTTATTTTAACTTCTGGTGAGATCCACATACCTCCCTTGCTAGGCTTCAGATAGAGAGGTACACTCTCCATTTAATCCATCCAATTCCTTCTTTGGGGGCTGCCAGGTGAGATCACACCAGCATCCCTAATCCAGTCTGGGGAAGTCTTCTGAGGGGGCTATCTGGGACAAAGCATTCTACTCCTTGGGCATACTTGTTCCCCATTCACAGTGCCACCCCCTTCTAGCAGCCAGCTCTCCATTCACAGCAAGCTGCAGCACATGGGGTCTCAGCTTCCCCACTCCCTTTCCTGTTGATAGCATCCAAGGGAATGCTGGGAAATGTATTTCCTTCCCTGCTCCAGGGCTGGCTCTTTAGACAGGGAGCTGGCCAAGGAACTACAGCTCCCAGGGCCCCTTGGGTTCTCAGCTCCCATGCTGGATGCCTGCGGCTCTGAGGCCCACTCTCAGGGTCTCCACTTCTGCAGCGCTGTGAGAGGGGAGGAAGTGAGTGTTATGGGACCCCTTCTGAACTTGGGCCTGGCCCCATGGAGCCATGTTAAATCTGGTACTGTCTACAAGCCTGAACCAAGAACTTTGCAATCACTGTTTTTGATTCCTTTAACCAATTTTAACTCTCACCTTTTTTTTATAAATAAACCTTTAGATTTTTGATACTAAAGGACTGGCAGCAGCATGATATTTGGGTAAGAGCTAAGTTATATATTGACCTGGGTGCATGGCTGGTCCTTGGGATCAGAAGAACCTCTTATTTGAGAAGACTGGCTGTAAAGAAACACTCATTTTTAAATCTAGTGTTTTTGGTGGTGATGCAAAGACTGGAATACCTAAGAAAACTGTTTTCCTGACTTCTAGTTAGCCAGTGTGGCGAGACAGAAATTTGCTTTTGTTGCAGGTTTGGTATATCTTATGGAAGAGTACACCCCAAAATTGGTGGTTATCTGCCCTATTTCTCAGCAGTTTGTCCTGAATTTGGTATTCCCAGATGTGACCCACAGATACAGCACTACACATGTAAACAATAATGTGTATATATATATATACACATATACATATATATGTGTGTGTGGAAAGTTTTTTCCAGTAGGGTGGTGGATTGTGATGTCCTCTCCCTTTAAATGTTTGAGCACTCCCTCCCTAGTGCAAAGCCTCACTTTCTTGTTTTCAGTTTTGTAACCAGATCAATAAACTGAGCCCAGCAAACAGCTGTGTTTCTATCCCCTTCTCTGCTAGGTCCACATATACCATCCATCATCCTGAAATTCCTCATTAGCAAAACAAAGATCATGATTTTTTTAAGTGTACCTGTCACAGGGTACACCATTCATTGCCACACTGGTGCCCCCTCCTGGTACTCTGGAGATTAGCTCAAGGCCTACAGCCCCTCACAGCCTCAGAAACCACAGTGTCCACTTTGTGACTCAGCCCTCCAGCCATGTTATTGTCTGTGCTACCCCCAACCCCCTTTCTGGGGGAGTTTAACGCCTTAATAGTCCTAGGCAGCCCTCTCCCTTACTGCCTCTGTGCCACTCACTCAGCAGCTGGTAAGGGAACCCAGGCCTGCCCTCTTCTCTGGTTTCCAGCCCAGGGACCCTCAGATCAGCAGTCTAGGCCTTCTCTTTCTGGCCCCACTGCTCTATCCCTGGGCTACTTCCTCTTTTCCTCCTGAGCCTACCTGTTCCCAAAACCGCCTCCCTCTTTCCAAGGAATAACTACAGTCTCTACTCACACCTCTCTTTCTCCTGAGAATATCTACCTTTTCCCAGCAAACCCTTCTGTTTTCAGCTCCTGCACTTTATAGGTCCCTCCGATTCCTGCCCAGCTGAGCTGCCTTAATCAGCTGCCTAATTGGTTAATTGGCCCATCTGGCATGCATTAAACCCTGCAGGGTGAGTGTGGAGTAGTCCCCCCATCACAGTACCTCAGTGGGCACAACAAAATGATGTTTGTAAATTGTTCTATAAATTAAGTGTTATAAAGACCAATCAGTGGCTCTCAGACCTGTGTTCAGTCCACAAGACAAGGCTGTCTCTTAGGAAAACATTCACCCCCTGAATCTAAAGCTTTTGCATCAAATTAAAAATGTCAGTTTTAAGTCTCATGAAAATTTAGCAAATATATTAAATTTGGGGTAGTATAAAGTCATCTGAAATATATTGATGAAAAAATTGAAAAAGGAAAATAAAATCACGAATTTTTCCATTCCCCCATATTAGGTGACAAAATATGAGACTGTAGAAACTATACACAGAGTACTGTGGCAGAGGTGAAAACAGAAATCACCTGAATTCCTGGCTCTCAGACCTGTGTTCAGTGCACTAGACCATAATGTCTCTAGGGAAAACATTCACCCACTGAATCAAAAGCTTTTGCATCAAATTTTAAAAGTCACAATTTTGAGTCTCATGAAAAACTCCCACTGAAATCAACTTGATTCTAAATTATTTTAATTATATGAATAGCTGAATTAAACATTAACAAGCATACAATTAGCTTAAAAGAGAGATATGTCCAATACATTTTCATGGGTTGGCTGAGTTTTTCCTCCAAAGCTCAGTAATTCAAATAATGTAAATAGAATATTGACAGAGCAAGTCTTGTGTGACAGGAAGATGTTAGAAGTCAGAGCAAATTAGCATCTGACTTAATATGAACCACCACAGAGACTGATTGCTCTGGCTTACTTGCACTGTTCCACATTTCTGTGTCTTGCTTCGGTTGCACAGGTTGTTTATGAGTTTATCATTACAATTCCAGAACACTTGATCTATCTGCTTCATTTTGTGCAAAGCTGCTACTAAGCAAAACATTATTGTCATATAATCAATGAAGATTTGACAGTAGTCTTATTTCTTGTTCAACTATAACCTGAGCCAGACATAATGCTGCATCCCATGAGTCTGTTCTTGATAGAACAACATAAAATTATGTCTATTACCCTTCTTGGCTAAAAATAGGTTGAAAATGGAAAGGACTTTAAGATAAATCATCACAGATAATGTGACTAAAGCATCAGTTACTTGAAAATATGTATGTGAAGTTATCTGTTAGTTATGAAACAGTTGGCCAGATTCTGCTCTCATTTCCACCCAAGGAACCCAACTAACTTTACTGAGGTTACATGAATGTAAGAGAAAGCAAAATTTGTCCTCTGATACTATCAAAATATCAGAATTGGTAAGGAGGCTGGAAAACTCAGAGAACTGGTAATGGGATACAGAATCTTTCACCTCTAAGTCACAGGTCAGTAATGAGAAAAGGCAATTAATTTTTATATAAGATATAGAGTATCTTTTTGACAGTGTATATGAAATAATCTGGTGCACTCACCCTAGTTGCTAGTGGATAGATGACAAAAGACAGACCCTAAATATATGTGACAAGGGAGAGGAAAGAATTGAAGATGAGTCTCCCTCCCCAGGTTTGAGGCCTGCATGACAAGAAGGATGGTAGTGTCGGTAATGGTGACAAAGAATGTGGGGAGTAGGGAAGGTGTTGGAGGATGTTAACTTTTGGCCTTGTTAAATTTAAGTTGATGACAGGACACAGACAGGATGGTGGTCACAGAGAGAAGCTGATTTGTGGTAATGGATGTAGAAATATAGGTTAGAAGTGGAAAGCTAGTTATGTGAGTCATTGGCATAAACATGGAAGCTGAAACAGTGTGAGTGGATGAGATCACCCAAAGAAAGGGAGTAAAAGACGAAGAAGCGGAGGCTCAGGACAGAAGTCTGTGAGAAGTGGGAAAGGGGAAGAGGAGAATACACTAAAAGAGATGCTAATGCTGAAGGAGGAAACAGAAAGATCCTGGTTCATTTCATCCTGCAGCATAGGGTTGCCAGGCATCTGGTTTTTGACCAGAATGCCCGGTCGAAAAGGGACCCTGGCGGCTCCGGTCAGTACTGCTGACTGGGGCATTAAAAGTCCAGTTGTCCACTCGCCTGTAGCGGGGCAGGCAGGGTGACTACCTGGCTCTGCGCAGCTCCCGGGAGCAGCCGGCATCTCTCTGGCTTCTAGGTGTAGGAGGCCACGGGGGCCCCATGGGCTGCCTCCCTCCCTGAGCACCGACTCTGCAGCTCCCATTGGCCTGGAACCGTGGCCAATGGGAGTTGCAGGGGCAGTGCCTGCAGGCAGAGGCAGCATACAGAGCCGCCTGGCTGCACCTCCAACTAGGAGCCATAGGGAAATTTTGCTGCTTCCAGGAGCCGCCTGAGGTGAACCTGCACCCCTCTCCCTCTATCCCAGCTCAGAACTCCTTCATACACCCCAAACTCCCCCAGAGCCTGCACCTCACCCCCCAACCTGCTGCCCCACTTGAAGCCCCCTCCTGGACTCCAAACCCCTCAGCCCCAGCCCGGAGTCCCCTCCTGCACCCCAAACACCAACCTCTGCCACAGCCAGAGCCTTCACCACCACCCCCTGCATCCCAACCCCCTCCCCTAGCCTGGAGCCCCTTCCCACACTCCAAACCCCTTGGCCCCAACCCAGAGTCCCCTCCTGCACTCTGAACCCCTTATTTCTGGTCCCACCTGGGAACCTGTATCCCTAGCCCAAAGCCCATACCCACTCCCACACCCCAATCCCCTACCCAATCCTGGAGCCTCCTCTCACACTCCAAACCCCTCAGCCCCATCCCAGAGTCCCCTCCTGCACTCCAAACCCCTCATCTACAGTCCCACCTCAGAGTCTCTACCCCCAGTCAGCGCCCTCACCCCCTTGCACCCCAACCTCCTGTCCAGACCGGTGAAAATGAAAGAGTGAGCGAGGGTGGGGGAGAGCGAGCGACGGAAGGAGGGGGGATGGAGTGAGTGGGGGAGAGGCCTCCAAGAGGGGGTGGGGCAGGGGCAAGGCCTCAGGTAAGGGACGATGAAAGAGTGTTCAGTATTCTGCAAATAGAAAGTCGGCAACCCTACTGCGGAAGCTCTGAGGGAGAAAATCTCTGTGAGGAACCCCTCGTGAAATTCCCCTGCTATCATTCCATCAGGTCCAGAGGAAGAGGGGCTTGGGGAAAAGGTGTCAGAGGTGACAGACTTCCCCTCTGCATGGGAGTGGGGAGATGCATATGTGAAGGGTTTCCTACATGCAACATCTGGGGGGTGGGGTAGCCCATGGTTACAAACTGGCTTATCCTGCAGTCTTTACTCAAGTAAAAATTACTCATACTAATTATTATGGAAGCACTCACAACATGTTAGGAGCGTCTCCCAAAGAGCTCACAGTCCAAGAAAATGAGCAACACATGGAGGATAGTGGAGAGGAATAAAACATCCATTTTAAAAAGGTATCAGCTATCCACATTGACCATCAATCTAGCCATTATGAGTTGGCAATTTCCTTTAAGAAATGCATTTTGAAGAGGTATTTGAAGGAGAGTAGTGTCCTATCCAATCAATTCCATGTTCCAGGGGGACACTATAGAGGACATAAACTTGATAAACTGGTTGTGGAGAGGTGAAGAAATGGGTGGTTAAACTGGAATCACTGGCAGAGCAGAGCAGAGCAGTGGGAACAAACCTCCTCTGAAGTAAGTTGAGTGGCTTTCCCATTACAGATAATATCTAATTTATCTTAAAGTGGTGATGATACCTAAAACTGTATGAGTATCAGATATCAACACATAGGGCTATATCCACAAAGAGGACTAGGGCTCAGTGTTGCAAACCCTAATTTAGGCACCCTGCCACCTAATGAAATCTACAGCCCTGAGTTAGGTGCCCAGGCTCTGTATACAATGTGTGGGAAGACTTAGTTGCCTAAAAATGGGATCCACAAAAACCAGAATGCTGAGTGGAGACTCACCTAAGATACCCAATAGGAAATACTCAGGAAAGGGTGTGTGCATCTCAGGGACTTAGGTACCTAACTCCATCCTGGAGGGAGGAACCTCTCTCCATGTGGGGTTTACAAGTGTGACCTGTCTTCTGGGGTTAGGCAGCTAAGCCAGATCAGCTCCTTCTTACAAAAATATAAGATAAAATATAAGGAGGAAGTCTCTAGTTGTTAGCACACTCACCCTGGGTTGATGTGGGAGACCTAGGTTCACATTCTCAGTCTGCCTGATATAAATACTCAAGTGGAGCGGAGACTTGAACCTGATTTTCCTACATCCAATAGGAGTGCCCTAACCACTGGTTTTGCGTGGAGACCAAGCCAGTTAGTGGCCTCTGAACATGCCCACCACATAAGGCCCTGCAAGTGAGATCGGCAGAGCAACACCTAGTTTGAGGATTCTCTGGGGCTTAGGTATTAGCTTGGTGGCTGTATGCATTCCTACTGGCTGTTTTTTAGGGGATTTTATTGGCAGAAGCTTATGTACCTAGTGAATTTAGGCACCTGCATAGTTGGGTGGCAGCTGAGCATGGGTTTTGAGGATGCTCGTTTGGGATTTAAGTGACTAAAGTGGCAGTCAGGCACCTAAATCCTTTTGTGGCCCAGATTCACAAAGGTATTTAGGCTCCTAGCATCCATTGAAATCAGTAGAAGTTAAAACATTTAGCACATTTTCTGGGTGCAGCAAAAATAACAAAGAAATAAAATAGCAATTAATAAATAATAATTATTAATAATATTACACAGCGCAGTGGAGGGGAGATTTTTTGGCAGGGGATCAAGGATGGGTGAGGCCGACAATGTGTTTGAGTAATTTGGGAGATTGCAGCATTTTGAGGCAGTTGGTTGTGAGAGTCATTGGACAGAGTTAGAATAGTTACAGAGCAGCCTGTTGGCTGGTGCTGCCACATTAGCACAAGAGAGCAATGTGGAAAAGTTCCAATGAGATTCTCCTGAGGACTGGCAGAAATACCTAGTTACTATAGCAGAGGAATGAACTAAGAGAGACATCTCAGGTACTAGACTGAAGAAACCTTAACCATCTTTGATGTCCCATAAAGGTCAAGCTAGAAACTATTCTGTTAAATATAACTGGTAAGCCAATAGAGCAGGGGTCGGCAACATTTCAGAAGTGGTGTGCCGAGTCTTCATTTATTCACTCTAATTAAAGGTTTCACGTGCCAGTAATACATTTTAACATTTTTAGAAGGTCTCTTTCTATAAGTCTATAATATATAACTAAACTATTGTAAAGTAAATAAGGTTTTTTAAATGTTTAAGAAGCTTCATTTAAAATCAAATTAAAATGCAGAGCCCCCTCGACCGGTGGCCAGGACCCAGGCAGTGTGAGTGCCAGTGAAAATCAGCTTGCGTGCCACCTTTGGCACCTGTGCCATAGGTTGCCTACCCCTGCAATAGAGCCTGGGGTATTTGCAACTATTTTGCCAGCCTTAGTAAATTATTATTTTGTTTGAACTGTGCCTCTAAGTGTATATGGAAACCCATAAGGTGCTAGAATCTATAAGGCTTAGCAGGTGAATTGCTTTCAACATTTGCCTTCAAGTCATGGCACATCTGGCTTCTTACTGAGCATCAGGAAAGGTTTGGTGTGCCACAGCACCCAGCAACCCCATTGGGTTGGGATAATGACAATATATTCAGACACCAACTATAAATTGCTTAGACCTGAAGGAAATAAATAGGACCAGATCAACACGGGCAGTAGTACATGTAGAAGTTTTGCTGCTTATGAACTGCAATCACTGCTGGCCAAATCCTGCTTTCAATGTATTCAATAAATATCTGCACACAGGTAAATAATAATAAGAGAAGAAAGAAAAAATTAAAAGCAATGTTATATAATGAGAATCTGATGTTTCTTCAATGATTCTTTTCATGCTGACATTGTGGACATCACTATCATCTTTGCAGTTACAAATAAGTTCTTTCTGGCATTCTGGATGTGGCCTCAGTTATATTAATTATTATTATTTATTATTATTATTGTTGGGAGAACATAAAATATCATCCACTGTGGTTTCATCAATTTTGATATATGCTGGGATCAACCCTTGCACCTTTATCAGAAAATTTGGGCAACCTTGGGTGGATCCCAAAATTTCCTTTTTCTAGTTGTAATGAAGGTTGGATTTTAAATGTGGGCCACTGTTCATTTTCATTACAATCACTGTCACATGAGTGAATTCCAGGATAGCATATTATATCCTGTGATTGCTATAATCTGTATTACCAGAACAAGGCATTTGAATTTTAATAGCCATCAGAATGTGTGGAAGACAGTGATCTGATGTACTTAGATTAGCTGGATATTGGACATCCGTTTATAGCTGGTTTTGTTTTGCAAAACACATGAGGTATGAATCCAATTTTTGTGACAGAGAATATAATGAGAACACAAAAATGTCACAAAGAAATCCATTCTCATGACAATGATGGTAACAAGTTGCAGCCCATGCCATCTTTTGAAAGTGCAGGACTTCAGGTTTCTTCAATTTCCCCACTCTTTACTTCCCTATCCTATACAAAGACCCATATTAGACCAACCGTATCTCCCAGAGGAGGATATCTGGATGGTGCCCCTAATGTCAGCCAGATGTAATTACCAGCAAACGATAGGAGGAACTCCCAGCCAGTATGGGTCCATGATTGATTGAAGAGGGACTTAAAGTCAGATGCCCTGTGTGACAGAATCTTGTGCTTACTCAGACACTGTTGCACTGGCCCTAATCCAAATTTTTAGTATAATATTAATACTGTAATTCTGTGCATCTTCCTTGGAGCCTGTTCCCTGATATGGAGGATATACTATGTCAAACTAATAGATCGGGCTGTGGTACAAATATAGATGAGCCCAAACCTTTGGGGCTTTAGTCAATGAAGGAGTGATAGCCAGCCTAATTATTTTGGTTCATGTTCTTTTAAGCCTGAGTTTTCTCCAGAGCCCTTGAGCAATTCTGGATACAGTACATGTTTCTGAGAGAATGTATCTAAGTTACTGTGGTCATCTCTCAATAATAGAGATTGCTAGCTTTGGAGCACAGGGTGGTTATCTGTCCATTATGGAAGCATTTCTGTCTTTACATTATGCAAGATGCCTGTCACACAATCAGTGACAAGAAGTCAATATCCTATTTACTTTATACTTCAAAGCATTTGTATCCTGGAATCATCAGTTTCATCCATGATAACAAATTGATAATTGATAGCAATCATTTTTTACCATCACTTTCCCTCTCACATAAAAACTGAAATGTTTTATTCAAGTAAATGTTCCTTTATTTAGAAAAAAAGTTTCTTTGCCTTTTAAATAAGAATAAAAGAGTATGGGTAATTATTATTCACTGAAGAGTTGATTATACAAAACAATTGTACCTGTACATAATCATTTTTAAATTGCTTCTGCACGGTAATTACTTTAATTTCTGAATACATTTCCTTCCATTTATTTTTTCCAACGTTAGTTATAATGTGATAGCTCCATGATTAGACTTATTTGTTGCTTGATATTATATTGTTAAAAAGAAGCAGTGATAATAGTAAAAAATTGAAATCCTGAGAAAGAATGAAGCCAGGATGTGTGTGACCAGAAAAAACACTACACCTGTGAAGGTCAAAAGTTTGGTTTTGCAAAAGCTATCAAGATGTCAAAATCTGGCTTCAACGTGAATCAAAGCAAAAATCAAAATGTTCAAAATTATCCACAAAGAAAATTTTTAAAAAATGTTGTGGGTTGATCATTTTTTATTAATTTTTGTTATATAACAATACAAAATAAAACTTTCTAAACAAGAAATTATTTCAAAACAAACAAAAGCCATTTCCTTCTGAAAATGTAAAAATAGGATGCTTCAACATTGATGAAACACTTTTTCCTCTGGTTTTCTTCTAAAACAAAATTCTGGCAAAATCGACCTGATTTTGTGAAGCATTTCAGGTTTGAAGGAACCAAACATTCTGATAGAATATGATTTTGTCATCAGCTCAAAATACCTCTTAAAGGAATAGACACACTGAATATACAATATCTTCTGTACCCCAAACATCACATCTCAGAATATGACAATATTATGTGTACTAAGAGCTACAAAAGAATTAAATTAAATGGAAGAAAAATCATGTAAAAGCCTTAAACTTATAGTATGAAGTAAAATTTTTAAAACCATGTTTAATATAGCTTCTATGTACAAACCTAAATAGTTTTTAACAATATAACACTACTAAATGAATACCTATGAAAAGAAAAGAGCTATTCAAAATATTTTTGTGCAACAAGGCCATAAATTTAATAGGTTTCTAGTATATTGATTTCTTAGAAATCATGATTAATATATTATAAACACAATGGAGGGACTTGTTGAGAGGTTAAAAATGTTGAGAGGTTAGAAACCATTGCAATTTTAATTTCTTTTTAGTATGTTAAATCTTGCCAGAAAGTTGTGTGTGTGAACAATAAGTGAAAGTACAAATTAGACCACTTTGTAGGAATGCTTTTAATGTTAAGAAATTGTTGATTCAACTGTACAGTGCACTGAGGTAAATGTGTTTCATAGAATCATAGAAAAATAGCAATGGAAGGGACCTCGAGAGGTCATTTAGTCCAGTCCCCTGCACTCATGGCAGGACTAAGTATTATCTAGACTATCCCTGACCGGTGTTGTCTAACCTGTTCTTAAAGATCTCCAATGATGGAGATTCCACAATCGCCTTGGGCAATTTATTCCCATGCTTAACCACCCTGACAGTTAGGAAGTTTTTCCTAATGTCTAACCTAAATAGCCTTTGCTGCAATTTAAGCCCATTGCTTCTTCTCCCTTCTTCTTGTTACAATCTTTTATGTATTTGAAAACTGTTATGTCCCCTCTCAGTCTTCTCTTCTCCAAACTAAACAAACCCAATTTTTTCAATCTTCATTCATAGGTCATGTTTAATAGGCCTTTAATAATTTTTGTTGCTCTTCTCTGGACTTTTTCCATTTGTCCACATCTTTCCTGAAATGTGATGCCCAGAACTGGACACAATATTCTAGTTGAGGCCTAATTAGCGTGGAATAAAGTGGAATAATTATTTCTTGTGTCTTGTTTACAACACTCCTGCTAATACATCCCAGAATTATATTTGCTTTTTTTTGCAACCGTGTTACACTGTTGACTCATATTTAGCTTGTGATCCACTATGACCCCCAGATCCCTTTCTGCAGTACTCCTTCCTAGGCAGTCATTTCCCATTTTATAATTGATTGTTCCTTTGCATTTGTGCTTATTGAATTTCATCCTATTTACTTCAGACCATTTCTCCAGTTTGTCCAGATCATTTTGAATTTTAATCCTATCCTTCAAAGCACTTGCTACTCCTCCCAGCTTGGAATAGTCCGCAAATTTTATAAGTGTATTCTCTGTGCCATTATCTATCTAAATCCATTGATGAAGATATTAAACAGAACCGGACCCAGAACTGATCTCTGTGGAACCCAGCTGGATATGCCCTTCCAGCTTGATTGTGAACCACTGATAAGTACTTTCTGGGAACGGTTTTCCAACAAGTTATTCATCCACCTTATAGGAGCTCCATCTAGGTTGTTTTATTGTAACATGTTTCTCCGTATATTACTGTGAAAAGGCAATATAGAAGCATGTATGATTTATTAATAACATATTATTATTATATTTGTATTGCAATAGTATCTAGGGACCCAAAATGAGGGATTGTGGCCCCATTGTTCCAAACATTGTATGCACATCTAACAACAACAACAAAACACTCCTTCCTCAACAATATTACAAAATGACCCAATTCTACAAACGTTTACAAACATGCTTCATAGAGCTGATCTAAAATCAGGATAAAAAGTCAAAATATCTAATTTTTTTGCAGAACAAGAAGTTCCAAAAAAAAATGTCAATTCAGAAATATCAACACTTTCAGTCATAAATAAACATTTTGAGATTCCTAACTTGAAACATTTCATTTATATTTGTTGAACCAAATCAAAACATTTTGACTCAGTTCAACAATAAACAATAGCTGCTTATGTCTTCACAGTGCATTGTGAGTATTTCAGTTTTGGTGCCTAATGTCCCAGGTTCACTGGCTGTTCTACACCTCCCATCAGGCACACACACTATATCTATCTATCTATGCATCTATCTTCACAGAATGATATTCACATTATGAATATGTCAAGCTTTCTTTCTGAAAGTCATGATGTACATGACTGAAACTTCAATCCAAATTCTTCTTTGTGAGACAAAGGTTCATACCAAAGTAGAAGAAAATAGAGTTCCTTTTTAACCTTGTCTTTAAAACTCAAACTGAGATTTTCAAAAGTGATGGGTGATTTTGGGTGTCCAATTTGAAGTACCTTAAAGTGGAATGACTTTCAGAAAGTGCAGAAATCCCATCCCTTGAAAATCAGACCCATAAGGTGTCTCAAGTGGGATATCCAGAAGTTGACACCCCAAATCACTAATCCTTTTTGAAAATGTAGGTTTTAGGTCCTGCTCTGTGTCCTTGTTAACAGATCTGTTTGCAGAATTGGAGCCTAAAATACATTCAGTCCAAACATGTCCAATTTCTCTCGCTTTTATTGCATTAATAAGTAAGATCAGTGAATTATTTGTATAAATACTGCAGGACTGTGTTCTATGACCATTAAATATGATTCAAGTTGCAGTGCTGCCACAGAGGTCTCAGATTCCATGACTTTTCACAACCTACATGACTTCTGCAGCTGCAGAGGCTGGTGTGGCTGACTCCAGGACTGCCCAAACAGCTGGCCCCAGGGCTCCTGCTGGAGCGGCCCTGGGGCCAGCTGCACCAGCTGCTGCTCTGGTGGCCCCAAGCAGCTGGTACTGGGGAGTGCCCGAGCAGCAGCTGGTGCATCTGGTCCCGGGGAACAAACAAGCAGCGATCCCAGGGGCAACCCTGAGGAGCACCCAAGAAGCAGCAGGCCTGGGGGCAGTGGCCCAGGGGCAGTCCTGGAGGCCATCAGGAGAGCAGTCCCCAGGGGCCTTGGAGCCGGCCCCACCAGGGGCAGTCAGCTCCCACCACTGGATCAGGGACCCCCCAGAACAGCGGGGTCCCAGGAGCAGAGATTTAGTCCTCATGGGTATATATAGTAAAAGTCATGGACTGGTCATGGCCATCCATTTTTGTTTATTGCCCATGACATGTCCATGACTTTTACTAAAAATACCCATGAATAAATCTTAGCCTTAAATATGATTAAACATGTAAAAGGAAAACAAACCTTCTAGAAACTCTGAACCAATGTTATTATGACCTTTGTACAGCAATAACAATAACATAAAATCATTCTGAAAACATAGTGCAATCAATGAAGATGTTATAAAATTTGGGAAATATTTTCTGATTACCACAGTTATGGACCAGCATAGTTGCTTGCTGACGTTTCTGGCTTGCCTGCCTTGTAACGTATAAACCATCAAGAATACAAAGGATTACACCAAACGAACCAAAAGCATCAGTTCTAACCATATTGGAATATCAGCCAACTCAGGAACTGTAGAAAAGGAGCCAAGACCATTGAGATGGCATCCCCTGCATGTGAGGGCCTGTTGGACAACCACCAAACACTGCTCTTCCTCCTTATTCAGAACATGCAGGAGCCACACATAAGATGCAGGTAGCAGAGCGCAGGATGCAAGGTGCAGCCTTGGTTCTGAGTGAGTATGTCGGGATGGGAAGGAAGCAATATGGGAGACTAAATAGAATGAGAGAAGATCAGAGAACCGGCATTGTCTCAGCCATGCCAGGGCATGAGAATGAGTTGGCCCTTGAGTTTGAAGATGACCTGATGGATGATCAGGATTGGGAAAAGGCATACAGGAGAGCCAACTGCCAGTTGAGGTGGAATGTGTCAAACAGGGAGCCTGAACTGAGGCCCCCTCGAGAGCAAAACAGATGAAATTTCCTATTGTCCCTTGTAGCAAACAGGTTGTAGCAAACAGGTTGCCCCAAGCTGTGAAGATGACCCAGAGGACACTTGTCTTCAGGGACCATTTGTAACTCAGGGAAAAATAACTGCTGAGATGGTCCGTGAAATGATTCTGAACCCTGGGCAAGTGAAAGGCTTTTGAAGTATTGTTCTCCTCAATGATGAGCTGCTACAGCCTGATGGGCTCTAGGCAGAGCAACCTGGAATGTACTCCCCTTTTTTTGTTCACATAATACATTGCGGTGATATTGTTGGTAAGTATGTAAACCACTGAGTTGCTGATACAGTCCCGAAAAGCATGACACACATTGTAGATGGCCTGACGTGCCAGCATTTTTATATGGAGTGAGGCCTCCTGCTCCGACCACAGTCCCTGTATTTTCTGTGACCTGGTTGGCGAGGGCCTGACAAAGGGAAAGTCTTGGCATACATTCTCTGGATGCATGCACCACTGCAAGGAGTCCAGGACCAGTGGAGGAAGATGAACCAGTCTGTCTAGAGGATGATGAGTAGTGTGGTAGACCTTCCTGAGACATATTTGAAGGGGGCAAAGGCACAACCTTGCAAACTGAACCACCTGCATGCAAGTGGACATGTGGCCCAAGAGCCTGAGGCATGTCCATACTGTCATGGAAGGAGCAAACATAGTGTGGTGCCAATGTCAGCAAAAACTTTCTGTCTACATCTTCCCCGCACTAACCGGTCATGCAGGTATGGGAAGATGTGAATTCTGTTCTTCCTGAGATATGTGGTAACAATGGCCATGCATTTGGTAAAAGCCTCTGGGGCAGAAGAGAGACCAAAAGGAAGCACTGTGTACTGAAAGTGACATTCCACCATGATGGATCAAAGGAACTTTCTGTGGCTCAGTAAAATCGCCACATGAAAGTAGGCATCCTGAAGGTCCAGAAGAGCAAACCAGTCATTCTGAGACAACACATGGAGAATAATTGATAGAGTCACCACTCAGCCTCATGTACCTGATATGTTTGTTGAGGACATGAAGGTTGAGGATGAGTCTGACACCTCTCTTAGATTTGGGTACCAGGAAGTACCAGGAACAGAAGCCAGGACCCCAGCTCCACTGCTCTCAAAGCCAGCAGAAAATGGACCTGCTCAAGGAGCAGTATCTTGTGAGAGGGTTCCCTGAAGAGGGAGGGGGAGGAGGTGTGGAGAGGAACTGGATTGCATAATCCGATCTCAGTAGTGATCAAGCCCCAAGCATTGTGAAAGCAGGCCAACCTGTCCCCAAAGGGGGGAGTTGAGGAGGGAGGAGCAACAACTGGATCAGCGCTTTGGACCAACAACTCAAAATGGGCACTTGGAGGGCTCTGGGGGAGAGTGTGTGGAGTGGCCAAAGCCCTGGCCTGACTGCTTTCTCCAGTGCGATCTATCCCTCTTTCCAAGGTAGTCCCATAGTCTCAGAAGATAGAACGGCTGACCAAACATGTGCTGTGGATGATCCTGTTGCTGCTGTTGAATGCCACCGGGGTGCCTCTGGACTGCAGGGTAGCTCTGGAGTCCTTGAAGGAGTACAGTATCTTGTCAGTTTTGTCCAAGAACAGCATTTGAACATCAAAGGGCAAATCCTCAATGGCTTGTTGGACATTCTGACCAATGCACAAATTCTGCAACCAGGAAGCCTTTGTCTGTGACATCTAGCAGAGACTGCAAGGACATCTTAGCCACCAAGCAGCCCTCAGTGACAAATGCCCAAACTTCCTCTCGTGAGGCCTCAGGTAGCTGGTCTGTGAACTTTAACATGACTGTCCAGTTAACAAAATCATATTTGGACAACAAGGCTTGCTGGTTAGCAGTTCACATCTGTATTGAAGAGGAGGTGTATTCTTCCTGCCCATGTAGTCCAATCATTTATAGTCCCTGTCCTTGGGGATGGGCGTAAACTTGCCCTGCCAGGCTCTGTCATTCACTGCAGTTACAACTAGGGAATTTGGGGCTGGATGGGAGTAAAACCCCTCAAATCCCTCCAGGGGAACAAAACAGCTTTTCCATGCACTTAGTCATATGCAATACTGAAGCTGGCATGCTCCAGAGGGCCTTAGCTGGTTCAAGGAGCGCATCATTGATAGGGAAGGTGTCTCTCTCATGGGCAGATGGCTGTAGGATGTCCACTAATTTGTGGGTGTTCTTTTGCAAGAACTCCACTTGAATTCCAAAGGAAGCAGCTACATATCACAAAAGGTTCTGGTACGCCTTAAAATCCTCCTATACCAATGGGGAGGATGAGTGTCAGTCCCGCAGTGAGTAGTGGTACTGGAGATGGTACTAACGTCGAGGGCAGTGAAAGCCACTACAGAAGGATTTGAGGTGCCAACTGCAGCAGTGCCAAGTTGATTCCTGTTACTGAGGTCCCCCAGTACCAGCCCTACTTCCACAACCTGTGGAAGGGGAATGTTGGGGTGCGGTGTTGACAGACCTCAGGGTTCAGCAGCTCGTTCAATTTACAGGGCTATAATTGATGCAACTCTGGCAAAATCCTGGACCAAAGGAGAGGGTGGGACCAAAGGCAGAGGAAGTCTGTAGCTGCCTGGTACACAGCTGATGGAAACAGTCGGTACTGGCATCTCCCTTGTTGCTACTGCACTCAACCGATGCCCAGAGGCTGGAACCTTAGTCAATTGTACAGGGTTTCTAACCTCTTTACTCAGTACCGGGAAAGGGTTAGTGGTACCCACACTATCCCACATGCCAATACCAACTCCATGCCAGTCCACAATCTTCAGGGGGAGGCAGAAGAGATACCCCGAGACCTGGAATGGTCTGGATTGGTCTTATGTGACCTTTTCCTCAGTGCAGTCGACGGGGAATGGCTCTTCTATCTCTTCGGAGAGGCACCTGCTCCAAAACATGAAGTAGCAGTGTTCTCAGAGCTCAAGACGATCTCCAACCCGATGAAGGCCTAAGTACTGAAGCAGGCCACATGCCCTGTTCAATCAGGTGCTGCTTCAGGCAAAGGTCCAGAGCCACTTACGTCCATTTCTTAAAGGATCTGCAGCTCACACAATGATCTTTGGCATGGGGTGCGCCAAGACAAAGCAAGCATTACACGTGGGGATCGTTATTGGGGAATGTTCCCCCTCACAAAGGACAGTATTTAAATGAGGGAATCACTGAGGGAAACAAAGTACTATAACTAACACTATTCTAAGTAACTGTAAGGGTACTACTAACTATCTACAACATGGGAAAAAACTAAACTAATAGAGAGGTTGTGAGGTTAAGATCACACACAGAGCTCCAACTCCAGCCACAGGCGGTAAGAAGGAACTGAGGCAGGGTCAGGGTGGCACTATCTCATGTAGTCAGGGGAGGGACTACAGCTATGAGGCACGAGTGCCATCCCTCTACAGGTACTGCTAGGCAAGGTTCTCTGGCTCCAGTGCTCTGGGCACACACACACACCCCATGTGGAATATGTGGCTGCATCTACTCGAGGAAGAACTTACATTTCGCTAGCATGAGTAAAATTTACTTCACCACTTAACTAAGAAACATGTCTAGATAAATATAAATAAGGAAACACAGTCACTGGGGAAATATAAAGGCTTTGAGACAACTTTCCTACATGTGTGACATTAAAGCCCAATGGAATAGCTCTAGACCACAACATCATGCCGGTGGAAGTTTAAACATCTTACCACAGTTGCCAACTTTCATGCAGTAAATAAGCACCCCGACTTTCACAATAAACCAAAAATCAAACTAATCCCATTTCAAACAAGGCCAAAACAAACCAATCTCTAAGAACCCCAACACTCTGTGTGACTAGATCCCCCTGGCGTGCAGTCTGGGACTGTGGTGGTCCCGCTGTGCACGCCTGACTCTCTCCCCCACTTGTCCCTTGCCCCTGCCTGTCCCCCTTGCCCTTGCTTTCCGGGAGCCGATCAAAAAAAAAAAAACCAAGCAACAAGCTACAAGCCAAAAACTAGCCAACAAGCAACTCACAAGCCAATTAAGCCAAAAACAAGCCCAATTTCTGCATTTTTTTTGCAGGTTTGGCATGTCTGCTTTATACATCTTCTTTTCCTAGCTTATCATAATAACAAACAGCTGTTCTAAATAATGTGGCACTGCTCTACTGAATCTACTGTACTGATCTACTGAAACTAAGCATAACATTTAATAGCTCTCAAAACATATGGTAAGATTGATAGTCCAGTGGTTGCACCATGGAATATTGTGCAAAGATGTGAGTTACCTCTTCCATATTGCCCTTGGATAGACACATACCATCTTTAAATGTGAGGCTAAGCAATAATTAAATAAATGATTTATGGGCTGATTCTGCAAAGTGGTAAACATCCTCAACCCCCATTTAAGTCAAGGGAAGTTAAATGTGCTCATCATCACTTCACATGAGTCCTAAGCACTTTGCATGACTAAGATTTTATTATTTAATAATATCATTTAACAGAGGGGTAAACTGGGAGTAAAGGAAGCAGAAGACCTGCCCACGATCACCCATCAAAACAGTGGCAGAACATCAACTAGGACTTAATCATGTCCTTAGTCTCTAGTCTGTATTCTCACTGTTAGATCCCACTCCTTCCCGCCCTCTTAAACTAATGAGGCCAAGGCCTTGAGCCACGAAAGTACTTTAGGCTCCTAAGTCCTGCTTAGCCACAAAACCCCCGATCAGCTGCTGCCTAGCCCTGTGGGAGTCTGTCATGGGGTGTATGTACCTCACACTTGCTTACAGGCACTGCTGGCCACTGCTGACTGGCAGCCTCAGAGCAGCTGGGAGGATAAAAGGGCTGGAAGCAGAAGGGTGGGATGGCTATCAGAGGAGACAGCAGGCTGGAGAAAGGTGCTTCTGCCAGTAAGTTACTAAAGAGCCACTCAGAGACAACAGCCCAGAAGGGGATGAACTAACTAACAGGCTGGAGAGCCTGCAGAGATCCAGGGGAAGGTAGGAAGGAACTCAGGGCACAGTCAGAGTTGAAGAACCCTGATCCTGCTTATCTAGCTTGAGGGCCCTGAGCTGGAACCCAGTGGAGTGGGTGGGCCTGGGTTCCCTTACTAACTCCCTGGTGCACTTGGGAGTGAAGAAAGGGTTTTCAGATTCCTGGGCACCAGGAATAGACTGACAGCCCTGTTAGGCTATGTGAGCCCAAGGGGTTTGCCATGCTTGGCCAGAAAAGCTGCTGTTGCTCTGACATATTGCCTCACAGTGCTGTTGTTTCTGCCTCTGGGCATGTGCTACCTCTAGATGTCTGGGTGCCTATCTCCGGGATAGGCCACCTCTGAGGTGAGTGCTCTAACCATTGGACTATAGAGTGATTCTCATTTTCTGTGNGCCACCTCTGAGGTGAGTGCTCTAACCATTGGACTATAGAGTGATTCTCATTTTCTGTGGCACAATTAGTATTAAATTATTCAGTTAAAATGGAACTTCAATAGGAGAGAGAGACTCATCAGAATATTATATTCCATAGTCTAGTAAATAGAGCACTCATCTTTGACATGGTAGATCTCTGTTCAAATCCCTTCTTCTCATCAGGCAGTGGGGTGGGACTTGAACCAGTAGTCTTCCCAGTGAGTTTTTGTGACCCAGAGACCTCTTGACGCTAATTTACAGAAGACACAGGCATTCATAAAGTTACAGGGATCCCCAGGTATGGTATCTATATACTAGTTCACCAAAGTGTGTCATGTAAAGTCTCTGATGAAAGCCTGTGTTATACTGGTCCTCATAATCATTGCAATATGCATGTACAGATAATATGTAAGGAGTTAAGTATATATACTGAAAATTATGTTCTTAAGGTCTGTGACTTTGGGTTGCTCATCAGAAAAGGTTTCTTTGGTCAAGAGATTTTATCTAACTGTATGTCTACAAGTAAATTGAATATTATGTGGCTCACAATGAGCACCCATTTACAGTCTGAGCAAATGCTAATCAAATGATCATAAAATCTCCAGGGGAGACCTTAGCCAGGAAA
Source organism: Trachemys scripta elegans (assembly GCF_013100865.1). NCBI lineage: Eukaryota > Metazoa > Chordata > Testudines > Emydidae > Trachemys > Trachemys scripta. Next base: position 43,951,949 of record NC_048298.1, read on the forward strand.
ACACAAGCAGCAGGGCAAATCCTGGAGACAATGGATTTTTGGACAATAACTGTAGAGACAGAGACAAATTCTGAATCTTTCCACTGAGGGGGTTGTTTCATGAATNTAACTGTAGAGACAGAGACAAATTCTGAATCTTTCCACTGAGGGGGTTGTTTCATGAATGGAAGATCGCAGCCAAGCCTGGAGGTAACATGTTGGAAGGATCTGGGGTGAGATTTTGCTCTTATGACATGACAATGTCTTATTATTTAAGTTTACGCTCTATTATGCATGTTATGATTTTATTTTATAGAGAAGTCTTTGATTCCAATATCCCCATGGGTTGTCATTTGAATCTCTGTTTTTTGTCAAATAAACTTATACTTGCCTTCTCTATAAACAAATCTAAGTGCTGCGTGTTAAGCAGAGCTGTGTTCTATGGTGTAACTGGTAAGTGGTTGTGTACTGCACCTTTGGGAACAGAGGATCTGGGAATGTTGAGTGTCCAGTACACCGAGGCTACGCAATACAGGGAGACATGCAGGGGACTTGGGGTTGGAGTGTGCCTATTGTTAACCTGTAAAGAGAGAATGGGGCCTGCAGAGGCCTGGAAGGCAGAGCTTGTGATGCTAGAGGCTGGTGGTGTTGGCGAAAAGACTCACACCAGGCACAGACAAGGTTTCCTCACTCTAAGGGCAGTAGTAGTGAGGTATTTCACGTCCCTGGGTACCCCCAGGAAGCATCACAGTTCCCTAACCTCTGGGCTAACGGTATTAAGGAAGACCCTTCTCCTTTTTCCCCCAGCTATTTTTTGTGTGGAATTAAGCAGTCTCTGAGCACGCCTGCAAGTTCTGGCCCTGCACACAAGTTAGGGAGGTGAAAGCTTATCTTCCCCTGGTTTGTGCATCGCTAGCAGAGATAGATCCCACCCAGAGCCTGGACTTAGGTACCTATCTTTGATGGGGTGGGCTTCAAAAGAACATAAGAACAGCCATACTTGGTCAGACCAAAGGTCCATCTAGCCCAGTATCTTGTCTTCCGACAATGGCCAATGCCAGGTGCCCCAAAGGGAATTAACAGAATAGGTAATCATCAAGTGATCCATCCCCTGTCGCCCATTCCCAGCTTCTGGCAAACAGAGGCTAGGGATACCATCCCTGCCCATCTTGGCTAATAGCCATTGATGGACCTATCCTCCATGGACTTATCTAGTTCTTTTTTGAACCCTGTTATAGTCTTGGCCTTCACAAAATCCTCAAGGAGTTCCACAGGTTGACTGTGTGTTGTGTGGAAAAAATACTTCCTTTTGTTTGTTTTAAACCTACTGCCTATTAATTTCATTTGGTGCCCCCTAGTTCTGGTGTTATGAGAAGGAGTAAATAACACTTCCTTATTTACTTTCTCTATACTAGTCATGATTTTATAGACCTCAATCATATCCCCCCTTAGTCTTCTTTTCCAACCTGAAAAGCCCCAGTCTTATTAATCGCTCCTCATATGGAAGCTGTTCCATACTCCTAATAATTTTTTGGCCCTTTTCTGAACCTTTTCCATTTCCAATATATCTTTTTTGAGGTGGGGTGACCACATCTGCACACAAGAATTCTAGTAGATTGGTGAGGCATGATTTGCCTTTACAAAAACCATGTTAACTTTTCCCCAACAAATTAAGTTAATCTACGTGTCCGACAATTTTGTTCTTTACTATAGTTTCAAACAGTTTGCCCGGTACTGAAGTCAGGCTTACCAGCCTTTAATTGCTTGGATCACCTCTGGAGCCCTTTTTAAAAATTGGTGTCACATTAGCTATCCTCCAGTCATTTGGTACAGAAGCTGATTTAAGTGATAGGTTACAAACTACAGTTAGTAGTTCTGCAATTTCACATTTTGAGTTCCTTCAGAACTCTTGAGTGAATGCCATCTGGTCCTGGTGACTTATTACTGTTTAGTTTACAAATTTGTTCCAAAACCTCCTCTAATAACACCTCAATCTGTGACAGTTCCTCAGATTTGTCACCTAAAAAGAATGGCTCAGGTTTGGGAATTTCCCTCACATCCTCAGCCATGAAGCCCGATGCAAATAATTAATTTAGCTTTTCCACAATTGCCTAATCGTCCTTGAGTGCTCCTTTAGCATCTTGATCATCTGGTAGCCCCACTGGTTGTTTAGCAGGCTTCCTGCTTCTGATGTAATTTTAAAAAAAAATGTTGCTGTTATTTTCTGAGTTTTTGGCTCACAGTTCTTCCAATTCTTTTTTGGCCTTCCTAATTATATTTTTACGTTTTATTTGCCAGAGTTTATGCTCCTTTCTATTTTCCTCACTTAACTTCCATGTTTTAAAGGATGCCTTTTTGTCTCTCACTGCTTCTTTTGCTTTGTTGTTTAGCAATGGTGACATTTTTTTTTAATTCTCTTACTGTGTTTTTTAACTTGGGGTATACATTTAAGTTGAGCCTCTATTATGGTGTCTTTAAAATGTTTCCATGCAGCTTGCAGGGATTTCAGTTTTGGCACTGTACCTTTTAATTTCTCATTAACTATAGCTATGTTGACCAGATCCTGTTCTGCAATTAGGACTAAATCAAGAACTTCCTCTTCTCTTGTGGGTTCCAGGACTAGGTGCTCCAAGAAGCAGTCATTTAAGCTGTCAAGAAACTTTCTTTTGGCATCTCGTCCTGAGGTGACATGTACGCAGTTAATATGGGGCTAGTTGAAATACCCCATTATTATTGAAAAAAGAACAGGAGTACTTGTGGCACCTTAGAGACTAACAAATTTGCTAGTCTCTAAGGTGCCACAAGTACTCCTGTTCTTTTTGCGGATACAGACTAACATGGCTGCTACTCTGAAACCTGTCATTGTTGTTGGTTTTTTTTTCTCTTTATAGTCTCTCTAATCTCCCTGAGCATTTCACAATCACTATCACCACCCTGGTCAGGTGATTGGTAATATATCCCTAGTGCTATATTCTTCTTATTAGAGCATGGAATTACTATCCATAGAGATACCATGATACAGTTTGGTTCATTTAAGATTTTTACTTCATTTGATTCTACACTTTCTTTCAGATATAGTGCCATTCCCCCACCAGCACAACCTGTTCTGTTCTTCTGATATCTTTTGTACCCTGGTATTACTGTGTCCTATTGATTATCCTCATTCCACCAAGTTTCTCTGATGCCTATTATATCAATATCCCCCTTTAATATGAGGCACTCTAGTTTGCCCATCTTATTATTTAGACTTCTAGCATTTGTATTTAAGCACTTTAAAAACTTGTCACTTATTACCTGTCTGCCATTACATGACGTAAATGAATGGGACTCTTTTTTTTTTTTTTTTTTTTTTATTTGACTTTTTCTCATCAGATCCTACATGTATTTTTATCATCTTCCATCTCTCCTCTTTACTAGGACATAGAGAATCTCCATTAATAGATCCTTATCTAAGGGATGCCTCTGTCCGAACCACATGCTCCTCTGCACCTGTCAGCTTTCCCCCAGCCCTTAGTTTAAAAACTGCTCTATAACCTTTATAATTTTAAGTGCCAGCAATCTGGTTCCATTTTGGTTTAAGTGGAGCCCATCCTTCCTGTATAGGCTCCCCCTTTCCCAAAAGTTTCCCCGGTTCCTATTAAATCTAAACCCCTCCTTCCTACACCATTGCCTTATCCACTCATTGAGACCCTGCAGTTCTGCCTAACTGGCCCTGCGTCTGGAACTGGAAGCATTTCAGAGAATGCTACCATGTTTCTAATGATCGAATCCCCCATAACTATTACCTGTCTCTTCTTAATAACTGGAGTTCCCTCCCCGTTAGAGGTATACCATGACATCATGGCTTAGGACACATCCCTTTTGTTGGAGTCTCACATTGGCTAGTTTAGGCAGCACTCCACCTATTATGTTGGCTTTTGTGGATCTCACTCTAAGGTGCCAGTCATTGTACAGGGAGCCTAGATGCCCAGTTCAGGCTTTGTGGATGGCAATATTATTCCAGTGATTTTTCTAAAAGTTAGGCATTGCAATGTAGTGAAGTGAATCCAAGTGAAACTCAGAGATGGTGGGAACAAGTGTGAACACTCTGTTAAAGGGTCCTAGATGCCATTTGACCTCCCCCCTCCACTGATTCAAGATAGAGCTGATTAGACTGAACTGAATGTCCTTGTGTCTTCTCAGTGACCACTAGAGCTGAAATAATTGATACATTTTTATAGGGGGGTTGAGCCTTCAACCTGATGTTGGGATACTGTTCTGGTGAAAGGCAGTGCAAGGGGGGCAGCAGCAGTGAGGTTCCCTGCTACCCAATGAAATCACTAGGAACTGGGCTAGATGGTAGAATCTCATCACATGGCATCACAGCTAAATGCAGCATGTTGAGAGATGTAGTAGCAGCAGCAGCACCAAAGACACCCCAACCCCAGGAAATCCTAGAACTCTGATTACTAATAGCTGGGCTAGATGGTCATGGTGCAATAGGACTGGACTGGACCAAGGATGTAGGAGGCAGGAGAGATGGCAGTTACAGCTGCAAGCAGAAGCGACAGAGGCAGTGCCAGGCAGGAGGTGGTGGCATCACTCTCCCACCCCACCAGAGGCTGGAAGTGAACCTGCCTGAATGCATCCCTAGTTTCTGGGACTTCATTGACTTCAGGCAACTGACCATGAGTAGGGTACAGTGAAGGGAAAGTGGGAGTGACATGTTAAAGGGATATCTGTCCATTGGATGTTCACACTGCAAGGTGGAAAACTGAGGCAAAGAACACTGCCCAAAATACTCTGGGTGGGTGTTTTAGTTAGTGTTTGCATACATTTGAGTCATTGTTACTGGGTTTTCCCAAATTAATGCAGTGTTCCCCCTGTGACACTACACCCCGTATACATCATAGTAATATTAGTATGATATGATTACTGCATAATTATGATACATTTTGTACAACATAGGTCATGTGAGGTGTCATTGGAAAAGTTATGATTTTCTGAATGTGATTATCCTATTTGTATGCATGTATCATACATTTTTGTATCTGAAGTTATGAATGTTGACTATATATCTGTATTTCAAATGTGCTTACTCTGGAAAACACCCACAGCTAGCATTTCAGGTACAACAATGAAGAAGCCAGACTGTGCTAATGACTCCTCAACAAAGACAATGGGCTATGGAAGAGTTTAGCTTCCTGTAATCTTTCAGCCAGTCTAAGTAATGGCTGCTATGACTCACCAAGAGTATGTGACCAGACCACATGATACTGGACTCCATTTTGGGTACCTGTATTTTTCCGCAAACTGGGTGGGAACTGTTTTTGGAACAAAGGGTTCCTGCCATATGTTAAAGCTATATAAGGTGGAGTGTGACATCATCTAGTTGCCTTACTTCCCACACAAGGACACTCCTGAAAACACCTGAGGAACAAAGACTGAACTGGGGGAAGTGCTGGTCCCAGGCTAAAAGGATTTCTAGCCTGTGTATGGAAAATATGGTGGACTGCTTGTATCATCAGCCAGGGTGAGAGATTGCTAATTAATATCCAATCTTTCTAGCATCTCAGGTTTTGTTTGCAGTTTTGCTTATTTACTGGGTAATCTGCTTTGAGTTTGCTATCACTTATAATTAGGGCTGAGATTCTTTCATGGAGGTCATGGAAGTTACAGATTTCGTGACTTTCCGCGACCCCCATGACTTCTGCAGTGGCTGGTGTGGCTTACTTCAGGGCAAGCTGCACCAGCCGCTGCTGGAGTAACCCAGGTCCAGTTGCTCCAGCGGTCCCTGGGGCCAGCTGCACTGGCCGCTGCGCAGGAGGCCCGGGGCCAACAGGCTTCAGGGACCGCCGAAGCAGCTGTCAGGACGGCTGGTCTCGTGGACCGCTCAAGCAGTGGTCCTGGGGATGGCCCCAGGGAGTGCCAGAGCAGCAGTCCTAGTGGCCATCCTGGAGCCAGCTGCACCAGCCACTGCTTGAGCAGCTTCCTCCAGGGATCGCACAAGCAGAGGCTGGGACGGCTGGTCCTGTGTACCGCCTGAGAAGTGGTTCTGGGTGTGGCCACAGGGAGCATCTGAGCAGCAGTCCCAGGGGGTGCGCCAGGGCTGGCCGCACCAGCTGCTGCTCAGGCAGCCCCAGACAGCTGGCTTGGGAGACCACCGGGACAGCGGCCATTGTGGCTGGCTCCAGGGAGCACTGGCGCAATGGTCCTGGGGGTGCCCTGGGGACCACCCGAGCAGCAGCAGTTCTGGGGCACCTGGAGCAGTGGTCCCAGGGCACCTAGAGCAGCAGCCGGGACTCCCGGAGGCCATCCAGAGAACGGTCTCCAGGAACAGGGGCCAGGGGGAAGTCAACCCCCAGCACTGGAGCAGGTCTGCCCCAATAGGAGCAGCAGCACCTCAGAAGTAGAGATCCAATCAGGGATATTTTTGGTAAAAGTCATGGACAGGTTACAGGCCGTGAATTTTTATTTATTGCCTGTGACCTATCCATGACTTTTACCAAAAATACCTGTGACTAAATCTTAGCCTTACTTATAATCACTTAAAAGCTATCATTTGTAGTTAATAAACTTGTTTTTTGCTTTATCTAAACCAGTATGCCTTTGAGTGAAGTGTCTGGGGAAAACTCTCAGCTTGGCTAATACAGGCTTGTTGCATATTCCTCTCCACATTGAGGGAGGGACAAACTGAGTAATAAATTCATACTGGTCGGGGTTTGACCAGGGCAGGACAGTACAATTCTGGGGTCTTAGGCTTGGGAGTTGGGGTTTATCTTGGCTGTAGCCTCTCTATTGTTGGTTCATGTAGTGGCTGGTCAGAGACTGCCTGTAACTGAAGCTGGGCATGTGTCCCTGCCTGTGTGAATGTTGGTGGTAGTGTAGGATCAGGAGTGGTCTACAGTTTTTCACAGCAGCACAATGTGAGAGGGAGCCCAGGCTGGCGAGTCAGAGGGCTCGGTGGTACCCCAGTTCCAGATAGCATCTGGGGTGACAACCCATCACACTCTTTCCCTAATAAAAGTTTTCTTTTGTTATACACTGACTCAGTGTTTGTGATTGGAGAAGTATTGCCTCTCAAGAGGTGCCTAGGATGGGTATTTAGTATTTCTAGGCTTCTGAGTGGGGGCGCAAGCCTTTTTTGTTTGGTAATTTCAAGAGGAACCCCTAGATATTGAATCTGGTCCTTTTTGCTGCCAACTCCACATGGGAGAAGGGTGATATTTTGCAGGACTGGTCTGGAATTAAAGGGAGCTACTGAGAAGGAAGCAGCAGCACTGATAGGAAAGCTCTTTATAAAGAGATTTGTTTTGTAGGGGACCATGAGCAAGGATGAGACCCCAGTGCCCTTGTTCCCTGGGGACTGGAATGGATCAATAAATGAGAACAAGACCTGAGCCTACAGCTGAAGGCAGCACTACAGAGAGGTGCAGGCCAGGACCACCTGCTGCCCAGATGTCTGCAGCCAGCACAATCCAACTTCACCCTAGTTATTCAGTAGTTCTGAGTCTTGGGCCCCATGCAGTGTGGCCACGCATTGGGAGGAAGCTATCCTAGGCATTGGTGGCTGAGGATGTGGAGTCCAGTTGAGCTATTGAACAGAGCTCTGGAGGGCATGTGAAAGCCCAGGAAGGCCCAGCCCATGGATGTCTGTCTCTTTTGAAACCTCTAGTGGCTTACATAAGAGGATTCACTCGGCCAATCAGGGTCGTATTAAGGGGCAGGTGACCCAGGCAACCACCTGGGGTGCTGGGCTTGGGGGGGGGGGGGGGGGGGNCAGGCTTGAAGTGTTGTTTTTGCTGTTAGTAACAAAAGGGAAAATGGAATGTTTGAAGTAAAATGTTTCAAGTATTCTGTATTTGGATTCATTTTTCACTAACCTCCTAGAATGTTCTGGGCCTTTGTAGAATCTTGTGGAACCTTCCAGACTTTATGAGAACTACATTTTCCTTGAACCTTGAATCCTTGGCCCCCCGCATCACCAGTCATTCAGTGAGATAGAAGAATGAAGTGAAGTGAAGCCCAGCTGCAATATTGTGAACCTTGTTTCATTGTGTAATTGTGAAAGTGTACTTGTGTTTTAATACTTGAAGAGTGTAAGTAGCGACTAATAAAGGACATATTTAATGAGATGGCAGAACCCCTATCTACGCAACAATATAAAAGAAATATTGTTACTACTTTTGATATTCTTTACACGTAATGTTTGATGACTTTCTAAGACTGCAGAACATAGATTTTTGCTCTCCTTAATATACTGTCTGTTTCCCCCCATAGAAAATAAAAAATGCCCCAGAAGAAGCCTTCAGGAGCTCAGTACAAGAAGTGAAAAGTTCAATTGCAATCTTCTTTGCAGCAAGGGGCAAACTTGATGGGATAGTATCTGAAACAGAACAACATAGCTTGGGCTTTAGGCAGTAGCAATCGTCCCAGTGCAGAAGAAATTGAGGAGTGATATGTAAATGATGGAAGTCCTAGTACTAAGGAATTAGCAGATTTACCTGAAGATAAGGAAAAGAAATGTGAGGAAAGTGATGGAGAATCATCCAGTTTTCCTGGTGGCATAAAGGAGAGAGATGATAAAGAAGAATGTGGCTCAAATGGAAAGGAGAGTAATGACAAAGATCTGGTTTACATTAAAAGAAGAGAAACAATAAAGAATCAGCCTTACATGATGATAGAAACAGCAGTGAGAAAAATTGTAGACTACAAATTGACACATCAGATCCTGCTTTATGGCTGGCGATTCTAAATTCTGCCAATATCGATCGCACAATTTTGAACTGGCCAGGCAAAACTGAAGATATGTTTCCAGCAAATGAGTAGAAGCAACACTTCTCAAAGTCACATTGCGAAAGAGGATGGTTAGAAACTGAGTTGGCATTGGCTAGTTTACTCAAAATCAACTGACAGTGTTCTGTTTTTGTTGCAAAATATTTGACAAGAATGCCAAATCATTGCTTGTGCTTTCCAGGTACAGTTACTGGCATGATTTAGCTGATGCTCTGAAGCAACATGAAGAGTCACCCGGCCATTTTATGGCCTACTCCAAATAGATGGAGGTCGAGTTCAGGCTCAAGCTGAATAAATGCACAGATGCAGAAAATCAGTGAATTATTAATGTAGAAACCCAGAATTGGAGGAACATGCTCAAGCATCTGATCTCAATTACCCTCTTCCTTGCAAAGAATAATTTGCCTTTCCGGTGCTCATTGGGTAAGTTGTTCACTGAACATAATGGTAATTTCCTTGGTTTGGTAGAGTTCCTTGGGAAATACGATGTCATGCATGAGCACAGATGTTGAATGGTTTGTAAAGAAGCAATGGACCATTACTGCAGCAAAACAATTCAAAATGAATTGATTGACCTTATGGCAAGGAAGGTGCTTGATAACATATTGATGCAGCTCAGCAAAGCAAAGTACTACACCGTAATAATGGACTGCACTCCCGAAATTAGTCACAGTGAAAATGTCATTTACAGTAAGATTTGTTGATGATGAGGATGGCTGTATTCGAGTAAAGGAACACTATCTGTTTCCAGTCTGTGGACAATTCTACTGGAAAAGAACTGTTTATGAACATTTTGAATGAGAATAAAATAAAGCTTCAGGACTGCCGTGGCCAAGGCAGCAACAATGGCACAAACATGAAGGGAAGAAACAGTGGCGTCCACAATGTGCTGAATCCAAAAGGTTTTTTCATGCCATTCCCTCACCCTGGTTGTGTCAGATGCAGCATCATCTTCTTTAGATTCAGTATCTCTCTTCAGAGTACTGCAAAGGATATACGTCCTGTTTTCAGCATCAGCTATCAGGCGGAAGATCCTCACAGACAATGTTACAAATCTTATCATGAAGCCACCAAGTGACACTTGCTGGGAGAGCCAAATTGACAGCATAAGGCCAGTGAGATGCCAAGTGACTGAGGCTTACAATACCCTGATGTAACTGGCGCAGTCGAGTAAAGCTGAGTCTGGAATCCAACACAAGATGCAAATTTCTGACTTAAAATTTCTGGTCTCAACTGTGGTTTGGCAGAATATCCTATTCCAAGTAAAAGTTGCAAGTAAGGCATTACAAACTCAGTTGATGGACATCACAACTGCTATTACTTTGATGAGACGCTGCCTTGATTTCGTTGTGGCCTACAGAGATAAAAGATTTGAAGATGCCATTACTGCTGCCAAAGAAATGGTGGGAAAACTTAGGAGTTCAGCCTGTCTTCAAGGAAACTTGTATTCATTGGAAGAAGAGACAGCTTGGTTACAAGGGCAGATATGAGGTTGTGACGTCGTGCAGTCTCTATGGTTTTATAAAAACATAATAAGTAAATATAATGTAACTGGAATATGCTTCATGCAAAAGGTCTCTTGTAAGGTATCATTACAAAGCTTATCTACTGAGTGTGATCATCCTGTGTATATAAATGTACCACTCTTGTATCTAAAACTAGAAATATGAAATATAACTCTGAGGGCCTATTGTAATTATGCAAAGTGTGGGCCGTTAATAGTGGTTTGGAATCTTGATGACTCCCATTAACAAGGACCATTGTCTGCAGATGGCTGTGTTTACCTGTTAGTCTTCCTGTATGTGTGTGTGCTGGCAAGTGGGTAATGAAGGTCTTGCAGTGACATGTGATCATGTCACCTGACCTGGAATCCATCTTTAACCTGGGTGCTTTTCCAGGGGGGGGAGAGGGGGTGGAACCCCAGAGGGACAAAGGGTTCCCACCTTATGCAAAAGATATATAAAGGGGTGGAAGAGAACAGAGGGGGAGAGGAGCCATCATGAAGAATCCCCTAGCTATCACTTGAGCTGGAACAAGAGCTGTACCAGGGGAAAGAATTGTGCCCAGGCCTGGAAGGTATCCAATCTGAGAAAAAACTTACTGAAGCATCTCTGAGGGTGAGATTATCTGTGTTCAGTTTGATTAGACACAGATTTGCACATTTTATTTTATTTTGCTTGGTGACTTACTGTGTTCTGTCTGTTACTACTTGGAACCACTTAAATCCTACTTTCTGTATTTAATAAAATCACTTTCTACTTAGTAATTAACTCAGAGTATGTATTAATACCGGGGGGAGCAAACAGTTGTGCATATCTCTCTATCAGTGTTATAGAGGGCGAACAATTTATGAGTTTACCCTGTATAAGCTTTATACAGGGTAAAATGGATTTATTTGGGTTTAGACCCATTGGGAGTTGGGCATCTGAGTGCTAGAGACTGTGAGCTGTTTTCAGGTAAACTTGCAGCTCTGGGGCAAGTTATTCAGACCCTGGATCTGTGTTGGAGCAGATGGGAGTGTCTGGCTCAGCAAGACAGGGTGCTGGAGTCCTGAGCTGGCAGGGAAAACAGGAATAGAAGTAGTCTTTGGTACATTAGGTGGCAGCTCCCAAGGGGGTTTCTGTGATCCAACCCGTCACAGAGGTGAAGGGAAGCTTGGAAGAAAAATTCAAGAAGTTTTTTTGCTTGCTCATTGACACTGCTTAAGTGTCCATTGAAGAAAGGTTTGGACAATGAAGCACCATGTAAAGACCTGGGGGCGGGGATTGTATGTCGTTAGTAAGCTGCCAGCAGACTGGAAAACATTCTTGAACAATTGTAGAGAACTTCACCAGACACTGAAACATGGGGAATGTTTGGACGTCAATGATAAACCTCTATGTCGAATTGGACAACATCTGTCACATTTTGCAACAGGGGCAGCACCCTCCATTCCATGTTCTCCAGTTCATTTATGATGCAGAGCTGAAGGACACTTCCTAATGCGTGGATAGCTGCTCATGCTGCCAGTCACAGCCACAAGGGGTGAGCGCAGCTTTTCGAAGCTGAGGCTCATTAAAACATATCTTCAATCGACGATGGCTGATGAGAGATTGACACCGCTTGTTATATTATCACTTGAAAATACCATTGGCTGGTCTTTAGATCACTCTGACACTGTGCTTCAGTTTGCAAGGGGAAAAGGTGAGGGAAAACGACCTTTTGAACTAAAGGACTAGGATTAACATTCTAAGGCTGTCACCTACTGTAATACTATTTAAAACTGGTCCACCCAATGTTGGTGCACAGTTCAATTTCTTAATGTTAGTACATTTCAGTTATTCTTAAAATTAAAAAGTTCTGTAAGTGTAGAGGGAACAAATTTTTATTTGCTTATATCTGGCATGAATAAATACAGATGTACAGATCCTTGCATGCAAATTTATCATCTTATATGTCACAGAAGAATCATGCATGCCAATCATGCATCAAAGTCATGAAATGGGCTACAAATGTAATAAAAATAAGGTATTCAAAAGTTTAACTAATGGGGGGGAGGAGTACCAAAGATGCTCTTCAGCTGGGGCACCATTTGCTCTACGCCTGGCTCTGGGACTAAAGCCAGCCCTTCACTGATCCTGGCCCATGGAGAATCTCAGCCATTTTATCACAGCAACATCTCCCTTCCCATCCTCCTGTTGGAGGGGCTGTTATTGACAGGACACCAGGGATGGGTGGAGTTAGGCTGGAAGTAATTCAGCCACATAGACAGAGAAGTTCACAGGGTTTAATAAAGTTCCACTTGTTCAACTTTAACCTGCATTTCGCTTCGTTCCTTGTTGACAGCTTCTGAACTGTGAGTTCTCTGTAGCACAGCAGCTGGCAGCGTCAGCAGGGAACTCAGTCTGGATCCCCACCCCACCCCCAGTCCTAGGTTTTGCAGACACAAACTTAGCTCAGTGGTGGACCTGAAGGAGGGAGGAGTTCCAACTGTACATAGACCTGGCCATGCAGGAGGATGACAATGGCAGGAAAGTAAAAGTGTTATTTTTACCTTACTGGGGACCGAGGCAGAGAGGGCTGCAGCACTCTGAAGCTCACCACTACCTCAAGCCTCACAGCAGTCCTAGGCTAGGAGCCCTGGGTAACTATTCCTCCTCAAAACAGATTGAAACTGCGCAGCGACACAGGTTTTTCACTAGTGACCAATCTGAAGGGAAAGGGATAGACCCCCTCGGTTACAGCCTTATGCATACTGGCTACTACATGCAATTTTGGGGACTTGACAGACTCCTTGTCTTGGGACAGGATAGTGTGCAGCACGTGGGATCACCACCTGCAGGAGCAGCTGCTCGGGGAAGGTGATCTCACATTAGACAGCTGCTTAGACATGGGCCCTGCAGATATTGTTGCTGCCGATACCACCTGGCAAAAGGGTTACACTTGCGCATATACCCCCATTATGGAACAGAGTCAGTCAGAACCAGCATGCAGCCATTTCCCACTCCAGAAATCTCAGCTCACACATCAACACGTGGCTCCCAGGAAGTTCCTCTGTCCTAAAAACTGTCTCCAAATATAGAGAATAAAGCAGAACATAAATTCTGCTGCCTGCCATAGCTTAATAATAATAATATATGGAGATATACCTATCTCATAGACTGGAAGGTACCCTGAACGGTCATCAAGTCTAGCCCCCTGCCTTCACTAGCAGGACCAAGTATTGATTTTGTCCCAGATCTCTAAGTGGCCCCCTCAAGGATTGAACTCAGAACCCTGGGTTTAACAGGCCAATGCTCAAACCACTAAGCTATCCCTCCCAAAAACTACTGCATAACACAACTAACAACAATACACCATTTCTGAAGAGGCTAAAAACTTGCTTTCATGCTTGAAAAAAGAAAAAAAGCTTGTAAGACTGTGTGTAGCAATGCCATCTAGTGACTCCTGCCATCACACTATATTTTAATGACGCTAAAAGATGTACACCTGAAAACCTGACGCAATCACATGTAACACTTGTCCTATCTCCCCCTAGTTATACCCTGTGTTTTGTCATTCTGATTTTTTGCACCTTGTGCTAAATTTAAACTGCCAACTCTTTGGGACAGGGATTTTCTTTTTTAAAAGGCATCTAGCATCTCTCGAGGACTGAAAATAAATGCATAATAGATAACTGGGGATGACAGTCATCCTGCACACCATGGGGAGAGGGCGCAAAGACTCTTTTCTCTTCTCCTCACCCCGCTCTCTTGGGCAGCCCATGTAAGAGTCAAGCAGAATTCTAGTCCCTGTGTTCAGTGCACAGGGACTGCACCTTGTCTTCAGAAGGCATAAGGCCAGTGCTTAATTTGTGCCAAGGTTTGCCAGGGCTGAGCCATGGCACTTCTGGGCTTACCACTTCAGTTATGAAAGTAAAAAAAATTGCTTGATCCCCAGAACCTCCTTCATTACAAATTAAGCACTTCACAAGGTATTCCTAAGGGAGTAGGGAGAAAGGGGTGAGGAGGAAGGTGGAAGCAGGCCCACAACTCCGCTTCCTTCACACAAGTCAGTAGAGCTGATTAGCCACATGGCAGGTTGAAGGGGAGGTGCACCCCAGGAAGAGGTGTAGCTGAGGGAGGGATTCCTCTGGGTTGATGTGTTTCTACATCTCCACAAATGCACAACTGTCCATACAGGTTATACTTTAGTCCTTGGTGGCTGGTGCACTAAAAATACAGAGATAGAATTTGTGAGGCCCCATTTGAAAATGGGGTCCTTAATATTTAGGCCCTAATCCTGTGACTTGATGCAAGCAGATGCACAAAGTTGTTCTACTTTTACAAGACTAATTATTTACTGGGACAAATGAGAAAATGCCTCAAGCACTGTTACATTAGTCCTGTATTGCGAAGTGAAAGTCAGACGAAGTAATTTCCACCCAAGTGAATCTGTTGTATTGCTCCTACCCTAGCATTAAACCTTATCTATCTTTTCCTTCCCCCCCTCCCCTTCCTGTTTCCTACCATTGTAGTGAACACCTAAAACATCTGACTCCTGCATCTTTTCTTATCTCTTCTCTCATCTGAATAGCTTCTGGATAGAATTGGAACAGCAGATACAGTATCTGCAGGAAGCAATAAACAAACTGTTTTACTGTGTGATTGTCATGAAGAGAGCATTCATTCATTGAATGTTTCTGGTCTCCCAGAATTGCAGAACACTGCTTAGGGGCTTTCATTTTCTTTCATAAGGTGCATTTTATATGCTGCTGTTGTACAGCTTAATAATGCACAATACTTGTGAATAGCTGAATAATTCACCTCCTAGTAATTCAAGAATTGTAATGCCTAGGAGGTTAAATAAAATATAATTTGTTTTCTTTTAAGCGCAACTGGTGGTCATACTGTATGGAAGCTACCCAGAGTGTCAAGCTCGTTGTTGGCCTTTCCATGGGAAGAAATAACATTTCCTCTATTAGCTGTTTTACATTGTTTTTAAGATTTGCAGGAAAGGCAATGCCAGCCGCTATCTGAGTCAACCTTTTAGAAATAGACACTTAAGCATTTGGCTGGCTGGTATTTGGATAGGGGGCTCAGCTCCTGAATATTTATGTGGCTATTTATCTTTTTATCCTACCAATACCACCTGTAAAAATATAAATGAAATAAAAAGCACACCCCCAAAAATCTATAAACAGCAGGGATAATTGAAGTTAGAAAAACCACACACCACATTTCTACATCCCCTTAAGTTATAGCAGTTACAATATATTGCGTTTTGCCACATTAACTAGTGTAATGAAACTGAAACAACTTAATAATATGTGATGCAAAAACTGCAGACGGTTCTTTCTCCCTATAATGGTTTGTGAAACATGCTCCTGGGCCCATTTAGGATAGTGATAACTTCTAGCTAAGGCAGCCAGTTTATATTCAGGGCAATGGTTATCATTATTTGAGAGAAAAAATGATACATTCTGAGAACTGGATTGCATGCACTAAATTTGATGCTGAAGTAAATTATCAAGCCAATGTCCACAGGGAACAAGATTTTAATAGGAATTACATGTTTAATTCAAAAACAACAAAGAGTCTGGTGGCACCTTAAAGACTAACAGATTTATTTGGGCATAAGCTTTCGTGAGTAAAAACCTCACTTCTTCGGATGTTTAATTCAATGTTCGCTGGTAAGATTTCCTGCCTCTAAAATAGTTTAAAATTGGAAATCATGCACAGCCTAACATAAAGAGTTTGACCTTCTTCTCAAATACACCCTGTAAGATACACAATAATGCGGACCTACATATTTCAGAGAAGTGAATCTTAAGTGTATAATTTAGGCTTAATTCAGAGAAATGAAGAACTGGTGTCAGAATTTTTTTCTGTGTTGGGAGCTCATTTAAAGATCTCTCCTGCCTTCATATTGTAGTTGCAAAAATTTCCAACTGGTTCTCTTCGATAGTTCACTTCTTTATAAAGTACTGAGCCAAAGCTTGCATTCTTTACCCTGGTAATGTCCCCGCATCTGTAACACTTCCTGTCCGCTTCCAGGATCCTCGTATCACTGTCTCCAGCCGCCTTTCCCATCCTGACCTCCACTACTATACACTCAGAGCTTCCTTCCCTCAAGTAAATGTTCTATGTGGCATAGAGTCCACTGTGCATTGCAGTTGTGGGATAGATAGCCTCATGCTCATGGGAACAGCACAGCTGTTTAAAAAACTGTTTCACATTTTTCTTTTTTCTCCTGACCACAGCAAAGTGGCAAATCATGGGATATGGATAAAGGGAGAAGAAGGCTGGAACAGGTAAAGGCGAGTGTTACATTTCCTTATTAACATACATTCCTACAGGATTTCTTTTATAACTGAACGTCTACATATTTTTTGCAAGACGATTTTGAGTGGCCCCCAGCCCCACTCAGCTCCCCTGCAGGGGCAGGAGGCAGAAGCTTGGTCATGTGGCAGCCAAGCTTCCCCCCTCCCCCGCTTCTTCCCCCAGCGTGGTGCTTTCCTGCCCCTCCTCCTCCTCTCCTTCCCTGCGCCGATCATCTGATGGCCCTTGGAAGGGGGAGGGAGACAAGTGGCAACGTGCTCGCTGCTCCATAGAGGAGGCAGAGAAGAGGTAGGGACAGGACCTTGGGGAAGGGGGTGGAACAGGGCATATCCTTTCCAGCCCCCTGCCTTGAGCTGCTCAGGGCAGGGGGCTGGGAGCACCGCCACAAGCTGAGCACCCCAGCCTTCTGCCCTGACCCCTGAACCCCCCTCCACACACAGGTCTGGGGTCCTGGCTGCCGGCCCCTGCTCGGCCCGCTGCCGGGCTAGAACAGAACCCCGGGTGAACAGAACCCCAGGCTGGCAGCGGGCTGAGCAGGCTGGCGGCGTAAGATCAACATTTTAATTTAATTTTAAATGAAGCTTCTTAAACATTTTGAAAACCTTGTTTGCTTTACATACAATAGTTTAGTTATATAATATAGACTTATAGAGAGAGACCTTCTAAAAAACGTTAAAATGTATTACCGGCACACAAAACCTTAAATTAAAGTGAATAAATGAAGACTCAGCACACCACTTCTGAAAGATTGCCTACCCCTGCCCTAGAGGCATCAATCAAGATTAAGACTTTTGTGCTAGACAATGTACCAAGATATTCATCCAAGATATTCATGTTTACCATCTGGATTAGTAAGTAAATTCAAAGCAAACAGGCTCAGTGGATGATGAATTATCCTGTTTATGGATATCAGCTACTTACTTTTCAAGCCATGAATGGATAGTTGAACAGGAAATATATAAAATAAGGGGCAATTCCTGTTGCAAAAATGTAAACAATCTAAATAAAGGAAGCATTAGCACTCCCATTTTACAGATGGGAGAGGAGACTGAGGCACACCTCAGGACTTGCCTGAGGCCTTACAGGAACTGTGTGCCAGAGCCAGGAACTGAACTCAGGTCTAATGACTCCAGATAGCGCATTAACAACAAGACCATTTTTTGTATAGAAAAGAAAGATCAGTATAATATCACTGAAATTCCTCAGGACCATCTATGAACTTTTAGATATAATAATGTTTTATTGTTAAAATAATGTCTTTTTGCTGTCCTGATTGTAATATAATGCAAAAAAGGAAGTTTATATCAACTGTATATGAAACACTGATGAGAGTAAACAAAAAAAAAACTGGAAGAAAAATGAAGTAATTACTTCAAATAGCAAATAGTTTAATCCAAGAAGACTACTACATAAATCTTTTTCTACAGAAATCCTAATGTTCACAGGAAACCGGGCTTTGTTTCAAGCCAGTACCACACTTGTTACTGCAATACATAACCACAGTGGTGTTTATTTATCATTCTGCAGAGTCTTAATGATCCAGCAGGCGCTGTGTATCAGTGCTTGCAATATTATTACCAAGATTCGCATATATACTGTCATCACAAAAAATATTTCTAAAAGAATAATACTTTCAAAATAATAATAATTAAGGTAAGAATATCATATTGTTTAGAAAAAAGGATTAATATGAACTAAATAGTCCTTAAAGGGAAACGTTAATGATTTTTTTTAAATGCTTTAAATACTAAACAAGGAATTCTAGTTGCACCTCCTGGGGCCTTATTTAAGAGACATAGAACACAGTTTTATTTCAAGGCTATAAATGAACAGAGCAGAAAAAACAGCATCATCCAAGATAGTCGTGTTTACCATTTAGACTAGTAAGGTGACACACAAATTCAACGCAGATGGACTCAGTGGAAGATGAATTATCTTGTTTAGGGATATCAGCTATGCACTCTGCAAGCCATGAATGGACAGGTGAACAGGAAATACTACTGAGTGCTTTCTTGGCTGTCTGCCATACTCTGAATAATGGCTAATAACAACATTACACCGACACTGAGCAGATTGTGGTAAACGTGAAAAAAGAAAGTAATAGCATGAGAATGTGGACATTTTGTGGTCATCTTCATATCTGGACTTAAGCAACTGTATTCAACGGGCAATTACTACTTTACTATCCTACTGACATTCTGAGCTTTCACGTAACTCCCCTAACATATTTTTCTGTTTTACTCCACTGGAATTACAAACTTTTTAGAGACCATTGGTAATTGTTATATTTAAGAATATTTTAAAAACATATGTGTCTGCACTTAACATATAATGGTGCTGTGTAACGCCTATATTATGAATTAGGTTTTTCACTTCAATTGCTTCTAATTGGAAAAGAAGAAACTAGAAAAATGTTGATAGCCTAATAAATATTAGATCTTCGTGGCACAGAGCAGCTCTTGACTCCTGCCATTATAAATCTGCCCTGCTGATAAACTTTAGGAATAATGAATGGGGCCATTCAACATTTTCTGGCAGCAAACAATTTTATCCATCAGTAACAGTATTAGGGCAGGTCTGAAATGTATTCTTGCTACTTTCTCACTTTAGACATGCAATAGCTGCTTTTAGTTACTACAGAAAAAAAATGCCATTTCTCAGGTTCGCCTGTATAAAGAATTATCTCAGTAAAATGCTCAAATTAATCTGTTCCCTAAAAAGAGAAGCACTGCAACATTGTCAATGACGACATTAAAGTCAGTCAGGGCTATCTAGTCATTGTTTGTATCAGACCTGCCATCCAGGCAAACCACCCCAGCTGCAGGAGATGACTTAAGTATGTCTACAAAGCAATTAGACACCCGTGTTTGGCCCAGGCCAGCTGACTCGGGCTCACAGGACTCAGACTGAGGAGCTGTTTAATTGCAGTGTAGATGTTCAGGTTCAGGCAGCCTGAGTTCTGGGACTCTCCCACCTCACAGGTTCCTAGAGCCTGAGCTGCAGCCCGAGCCTGAATGTCTACATGATAATTAAACAGCCCCTGAGCCCAAGTCAGCTGGCATGGGCTAGCCGCAGGTTTTTCATTGCACTGTGGACATACCCTCAATGGCCTAAAGCTGCTATCCCTAGAACCAGAGGCTCACAATCCAGCAGGGAATTAATTATTTTCAGATAATCAAATGAGGTTTGTAGGGTTTACTGTACCTGAGACCTTAAAGTGTGGCTCTCGTCCGAAAAAATTACTATAAAAATGACTTTATGGAGTTCTGTATTTATTGTCTCACTGAACACCAGATCAAAGAAAGTCAGTTATGTTTACAAGTAAACCAATCTTTGGAGTTTTAATTGCCATTTTGGTAAAACCTGCATGGTATGTGAGAATCAAGCTGGGTTCTTTCCTTCTTGAGCATCAGCACCAGTAATTAATGCTCTAAATGCTAAAACATTCCCTTCCATGGGGTTGCAATTTACATGTATAACTTATTATCCCTGTAATTTCAAATTACAAAACAATTTTATTGATGATACACAAGGAATAGAATCCATTTCACTCACTTAACTTTATTGGCTATGCAGGGATACAAGGAGTGAAATGAAGTAAAACCTTATTTGTCATTGAAGTAAACAGACAATGGTGTACACACAGGGAGCAGATCTGAGGAGTATGAAGATGCCATTTTCACATTTCAGAGTGGAATTACACTTTAAAACTTGGTTCTGTGCAGACATTAAAGATTTCATGGCACTTTCTTATAACACTAGGTTTTTAGTTTGGTGACAGGCAAAACTGTCTCTCTTGCATGTCCCACTGTTGTCCTGTTTGCTCGTACAGTACTATATATAGTACTTATGAATCCTTTTGAATGAAACTATTTCTTCTAAACTATTTCTTCTAAAGATGCATATTCTACATACATTTAAAATCTAACTTTCCCATGCATTGCTTTAGTTTGGGTATCTTTAATGTGCTTATCTCCATTGTATCTAGAGATCATAGACACAATTAAAAATATAATTTCTGTGCTCAAATTTGCATAGCTTTATCTTCAGTGGGGTTATTTCCAAAGCCTTATATAATTATAACTATGTTAGTCCATTGTTAAGAATATATGTTTCCATGAAAGAATGAATAGGGATTAACATTTTGTAAAGATGCCTTTTACCAGTTTGTTTGGTTTTCTTCTGATTTGATGAGTATCTGGAGAAATTAATCTGACTATTTTTTAACCAGTGAAATAAGAAATGGTTATTTCCACAAGCCATAGCCACACCACATAACATGAATGCTTTTTCTCAGAAATATTCCAGTTTGGCTAATGCAGCAATGGCTACATCTTCTGCAGACCGAGGGATATTTTTATCATCCTCTGTAGATTGTTTTAATGGTGAAGAGCTACTGATAGAATATTCTATGCTTTTGTTTGAGTCAATATATGGAATAAATCTTTCCCTTTATGCTTTGCATTCACAAAGGACAGGCAAAATGATTCCTAAAAACATAGGCGCAGGCACAAATTTCATCTTAAATCTTAAAACAATTCAAACATGAATAATTTTTTTTATTTGAAAAACTAAGTATCCCTTTTTAAAAGTAACCTTAGAAGTCCTTGAATGTGCTGGGATTAGTATCCCTATTACACCTTCAGCTTCTGAAAAGGCCTCTTGCTTTAGCAGAAATTCAGTTCAGTAGGTTTGTCAATTGCTTCTGGCTCATGTGCTGTCTTTGAACCATGCAAGTTCTGGGCAGGAGTTGAGAAGGGAATAACAGACACAGCCCAGAAAGAAGCATGGGGTTCTCAGTCTACCTGGATGTAAGACAGCACCAGGGAGAGAAATTATAGAATATCAGTGTTGGAAGGAACCTCAGGAGGTCATCTAGTCCAACCCCCTGCTCAAAGCAGGACCAATCCCCACCTAAATCCCCAAATGGCCCCTCAAGGATTGAACTCAACTCTGGGTTTCGCAAGCCAATGCTCAAACCACTGAGCTATCCCTCCCCCAATGAACCAAAGCAGGCTGTAACTGAAGCAAATGAATCGTGACTTACACTTAGCAGCAAGGCTCTCCATTGTGAGTTGTGTACATCCAGCTTCATATAGTACACCCCAAGTGGGAATGGAGACAGGCAGAAACTCAGAGTCCAGTAGCTGTATATGCACAGGTAGCTAAGTAGACTGGACCAGCCCTTTGGCCCAAGAAAGAAATCAGTCCATCCGACCCAGTCATCAGGCCATCAGGCCCAGTCAGGTCGGCCTTATAACTTCAAACCAGCTCTGGCTCTATCAGCTCAGCTTCAAATGTTTAATCTTCTTAAAATATAGTCACCTGACACCAGCTGACAAATACGGGTTTTTGAGACATCCTCATGAGTAGCAGATTCCTGGCTGTAAATATGAGGCTGACTCACTCCGCCCTGCAAAGGCTGAAGGGCTGGAGATTGTATGCAAATGATGTAATGTCCTAATTTGCACATTTGCTGAATAGATATTATCACTTAAATAAATGACACAAAGCTGCATATTTGCAGCACAAAATGACTGCAATGTATGTCCCCAAAGTCATCTTAAACCCACCATGCTCTGATCATTGACATTCAGCCCATACCCCTAGACTCACAACACTTAGATAAGCTATTTCACCCCCTAAACCTCTTCCAAACACACAATTTGGAGAGGCAAATAGGAGAGTGGGGTGGGGAGGGGAAGAGGTTGCTGTGGCTGCAGACTGATTTCAAATGAGGTTGGGGGGATGAGGATGGGGAGGTGGGACTGGAACTTGGGATGGAGCTGTAAGGGTAGAATGGAGCGAGTTGGGCTAGGAGTAAGGCTGCGGTATGGCTGGAGGGGTAGAATGTGGGTGAGTGGCTTAGTGGAGACAGGCCTGGGAGGAGAGGTTGTGTTGGGAAGGGAGTAGTACGGTTATACCATTGAAATGCAAAAAAACTGGCAACACCCCACCCCAAGGCAAGCCTGTTGCAACCCCAACCCCCAACCAAAAGACAACCCTTCAACAGCCACTTATAGTATCTAGAGAGAGAACACACACAAGATTGATAATATCGCACATCTCCTCACTCTCGCGTGACTCAAACCCTCTCTCACACATATACGCAGTGTGTTTGCATGTTGATGCTGTATTTTCAACACTTTTGATCTGTTATTGCTTAAACTATGGAAGTGGGAACACTGCAGCGTCTATAGCTGGACACAGAAACTTTTAACATTAGATATCCCAGTGTATTGTGATAATAATGCAAGTCTTTAGACCCATGTAGAAAAAAAACAGCAGATTAAATTATTTTTCTCACAACTGGCAAATCTTTAAAAAAAACAGGCGAGGCCAAGTCCAATACCAGCCAGGTAGCAACCCTCAGGAGCACCACTGGCTTCATGTGTGAAGGTGCCATCTGTATTTCCTTCTCCCCTGCTGCCTGGCTCCAGCCTGCTGTGCTGGCTTCTGAGCTTGGCCTGCTCCCTCCATCCCACGAGGTCTGCTGCTGCTTGTCAAGGGCGCAGCTGGAGGGGTCGGGTAGGGGTTACAGCTGCTGAGGCCACACTTGCATTGGGAGTTTCTCCATCTGCCAGGGCTGAGGACAGCTGTGAGAGGCAGCCTTGGTGGAATCCCCCTGATCATAGAGGTCATGCCAGTTCCCTAAAGTGCCACAGAAAATACCAGAGAGAGAAACAGTGCCCTTCTGTAGATACTCTATGTTGCTTCCTGCCTGGGCAGTGACAGGACTCTAGGCCCCTGGCTGAAGCTTTGTTGTGTCTTGTTTTGATTTAGCCGTCACTCTAGCCAGCTGGGCGAGGGACTCTGGGTGGCCAGGGTCTCCTACATCATAGAGTACAGCTCATGGAAACAGGAGAGTTTTGGGTGACTCTGCTCCACATTATGTAGCCTGCTGCACCAGTGATCACTCCCTCAGGAGGGAGCAGGCTCGGTAGCTAGAGCAGGGCAAGGGGCATGGGAGGCCTTAGGTATTGTCCTGACTCAATGTGTGACCTTGGGAAACTCCATTAATGGATTTTAAGATCAGAAGGGACCACTAGGATCTGCACTACGCAGGCCAGAGAAACTCAGCTAGTATCATTCATGTGCATCAAGCCCATAACTTCTGTTTGAGCTAGAGCATCTCTTTTAGAAAAATATTCAATCTTTACCAAAGTCTTCAAGTGGTGGTGAATCCACCCTGTCCCCAATTAGGTTACACCAATAATTAATGATCTTCACTGTTAAAAACATTGCACCCTGTTTCTACACTGAATTTGTCTAGTTTCAGCTTCCGGCCACTAGATCTTATACATTTTTCTGCTAGGTTAAAGAGCCATCTACTGTCAGAAATTTCTTTTCCATATAGATACGTATAGAAAACAGGATGTTAGGAATCATTAAAAAAGGGATAGAGAATAAAACGAAGAATATCTTATTGCCCTTATGTAAATCCATGGTACACCCACTTCTTGAATACTGCATACAGATGTGGTCTTCTCATCTCAAAAAAGGTATACTGGCATTAGAAAAGGTTCAGAGAAGGGCAACTAAAATGATTAGGGGTTTGGAGCGGGTCCCATATAAGGAGAGATTAAAGAGGCTAGGACTTTTCAGTTGGAAAAGAGGAGACTAAGGCTGAGTTCAGTTAACCGATCCTCCCTGACTTCAAAAGGGAGCAATGATGCTCATTCACAATTGTAAAGTGATTTGAGAGCGTCTCATGGAAGAAACATTAAGTGCACAGAATATTTTTTTTCAAATAATATGGTATTTTGCTGGTGGGCTTCAAGTAGAACTACTTCCACTTACTTTTCTTAGTGCACAAGTGACACAGTCACAGCTTGTGATGTTTTCAGAGGAAATAGTAAATTCAGTTGTTTGGCAAGTTTTATTGTTAATATTTTTATAATTAAATCATCCTTCTCATGCTGGAACTGTAAAACTCAAGCAGCCTGATAAGCAATGTGTGAGTGCTCATTCCTTTGGTGTTATATGTGACTACATTCTTTATTTAAATAGCACAGTGTTAGAGTTATCCTTCCACAATGTTATTATGGATAAGTGCATAAGTTCTGGTTCTTTTGTTGCAGAATAAGGATAACTATAACCGGTCTGACACCTTTAAGAGAGTGAGATGGAGGATCTCATTTTATACTAGAACGTGTGGGAAAACATTTTTTTTTCCTCAAATAAAATGAAGACATTGCACAAGCCTGAGAAAAGTGTACTCTTTCCCCCAGTACTACTCCCTATCAGAAAAAGGAGAATGCCTCTTCTCAGATTTATTTTTCACAAATATAACAAGGTACAGTAAGAACTAATGTATACAGAGCCATATTCTACATCTCTTATTCATTCTGGGTGAAATCCAGACCTCAGTGAAGCCAATGGCAAAACTTGCATTGACTACAGTAGGTCCTGGGTTTCACCCTGGAATAGTACCTTACCCCATGAATAGTTCAGCATGAGAGTGATAGAATCTGACCCTTAGTTATTCTTTCTCTCTGCCCCCAAAGTTGAATTTGATGAAAGTTCTTCAATAATTTGTAGTAGTATTCCAAACTGAAGAGCAAAATAGTTTCACTAGTAATAAATAAGGGACAAAGTGCATAAAGAAAGGGAAAAAACGTTGTTGTTTTTTTTAGTAGTGTGACAAATGTGAGACTTTGGAAGTATATTGAGATGTGCCAGATGCTGTAGGACCAGGGTTTAATCATACTCCTTTATATCTATAAATGGTATACATAGGGTGACCAAATAGCAAGTGTGAAAAATCAGAAGAGGGCGTAGGAGCAAAAGGCGCTTATATAAGACAAAGCCCTGAATATTGGGACATCTGGTCACCCTAGTGATATGTATTTTTGTGAGCTAGGGATCGTATTCTAGCTCCATGGGTGGGGGAGGTTCCCAAGGTTCCCACAAGAATGAAAATAAGTTGGGGTAATTAATGCAGACAATTCCAGAGAAATCCCATCCCTGGGGGGAATTATTCATATTGGTTTCAAGAGACACAGGAGAGGAAGAAAAAGCTCATGATCTAAAGGGCTGGCTAGAACTGACTGAGAGATCGTTATTTGGAACTGACATGAGATTCAGGTGTTTCTCTAGCTTTTTTGACGCCCCAAGCACAGCAGGCAGGCTGCCTTCGGCGGCATGCCTGCGGGCGGTCCCCGGTCTCGCGGATTTGGCGGCATGCCTGCGGGCGGTCCGCCGGTCCCGCAGCTTCAGCGTACCCACCGCCGAATTGCCACCGAATCTGCAGGATCAGCGGACCTCCCGCAGGCAACCCACCGAAGGATGCCTGACTGTTACTCTTGCAGGGACCGGCAGGGTGCCCCACGCAGCTTGTCGCCCCAGGTACGCGCTTGCTGCGTTGGTGCCTGGAGCCGCCGCTGTATTCAAGTAAAATGACCCCAGTTCACGCAAGTATGGCTGTAAATCACTGATATTCATGGAATATGACTAGAATAAAAGTCTCATTGTAGTTCTCTATAACCCATTTTATCTCTATCTATTATTTGTAATAAGACTTCTGCTTCCACAACTCCATTATCTAATGTATAAAGCATCTTTCCTCTGTTTACTGCATTATTGAAATAACGCCCGTCATTTTTTAAACTAATTTTCCATTAGGAACAAAGTTGTGGGTAAGAAATATGTGCAGTATTTTATTTGGTCCCCTAGGTAAATGAGTGTAGGTTCTTTCCCTTATAGGTACTGTGACAAAGTTCCTCCTCTATCTTGGTGGGTCCTGCGCTTATTGGCGGATTTTCTTGCCTCAGAGATTCACCATGTGGGTTGGGGAACAGCCCAGAGACCTTCCCCTCTGGAAGAACCCACAGTCCAGGTCAATTGGGAGGTTTGGGGGGAACCCGGGACCGCCCTCTACTCCAGGTTCCAGCCCAGGGCCCTGTGGACTGCAGCTGTCTATAGTGCCTCCTGTAACAGCTGCATGACAGCTACAACTCCCTGGGCTACTTCCCCATGACCTCCTCCAAACACCTTCCTTATTCTCACCACAGGACCTTCCCCCTGGTGTCTGATAACACTTGTGCTCCTCAGTCCTCCAGCAGTACACCCTCTCAGCTCCTTACGCCTCTTGCTCCCAGCTCCTCACACTCGCACCACAAACAATGAGTTCCTTTTTTAAAACCCAGGTGCCCTGATTAGCCTGCCTTAATTAATTCTAACCGCTTCTTCTTAATTGGCTCCAGGTGTCCTAATTAGCCTGCCTGCCTTAATTGGTTCTAGCAGGTTCCTGATTACTCTAGTGCAGCCCCTTCTCTGGTCACTCAGGGAACAGAAAACTACTCATCCAGTGACCAGTATATTTACCCTTTACCAAACTCCTGTATCCCACTGGTCTGGATCTGTCACAGTACGGACTCTAGTCTAGAGATGGTTTCAGTAGATCCTGAATACACATAAAATTTTATTTATATATTTATTTATATAAATTTATTAGGTGGCATCATCTCCCACCTCCATTCTAGATGTCCATGAATACGGTACACATACTCTGGGATAGCAATGCTGATAAATGGTCTCCACCAAATTCATTTCTAATGTTGCTTTAAGAATCAGCTGGCAGGAGTGCTCATGTATAATAACCAGTAGTTTTCTGACTCACACGGATTGCAATTACCTAGGGCATGAGAGGTCATTCTGCTAACCTCAGACATGTGTTTCTGCCCCAAATTCAGCTGCTGCCAATCCAACAGCTGGCCAGTAACTCTCTCTCTATGTTTTTTAATAGAAATTCTTAATGAAAAAAATGTTTCCTAAGAGTATTATTGAGTCATTTGTCTAAATGTCACTGATATTTCACAGATTGTGTAGTCAGCTCCTTCGGGGAAGAGAAAGAAGATTGCCTTCTTGGATTATAACCTTGTTCCTTCCTCCAAGATGTACACATTAAGATGAATGAAATGACAGAAATTATTGCCCAAGGAAGCCTTATGAACCCCAATTGAAACAAAGCTTTTTAAGTGGTTCTCTAACTCATATTCTCTCTTCTTCTATAATATAATCTGAATTAGCATACATATTTGTTTGAACTTGTTCAGTTCTAGTATGCAACAGTAATGGATGCATGAAGGTAGCAGGATCATCATGTCTTGTAAATAATTATACATGTTTTCAGCTAAGCCAATCATTGGTGTAGGTTTTTAAAAAGGTGAACGAAACAACAATTGGCAGATTAATTTTTATGGGTGACTTCTTGGCCTAAAATCTTCAACTCACAGCACATGTCTAGACTGCTTCTGTAATAATAATTGCCCCAAAAGTCTCCATCACAGCTGAGCTGATCCTTTTCTCCCACCTTATTGCATACTTTATTTTTTAAATACTCCATAATGTACAGTGCCTATGGAAGTAAATCTGCTAAGCTATCAGCAGGTAAATGACTTTGGAAATTAGTTGGAGGTTAATTCTCTGCCTCATTGGCCCCCCAAAGTAGCCCAACTGTAATTGATTTTGACTGCATTCACAAAGTACCTTGCCTTGTTGAATAATGAAGGAGCACTTACGGAGACAGCCACTGAATATAGCAACAATTATGCAGGGTATCAATGAGACATCATTAAAAGTTTAATGCTTCCGCACTTAATCAACTTCTCCCTACCTTTAACAGCTTTGTTGCTTTAGGAAACCTGAAAATTTTAAAATGTCAGTGTGTTTTATATGTTTTACACAATATCCACTGATTCAGAGAAATGTTCAGGGATAGCATTCTTAATACTGACTGTGACCCGAACAGCATCCAAGTCCAAGAGGGCCAGGGGCTCACTGGTATCTGGTAGTGAATTTCAGGGTCTCACTGGTATCTGGTAGTGAATTGTACCCCAATTCATTAATGTTAAAATGGTATCTAATATGTATCATGTAAGGTATCATTAGAAAACTAATAACACACTGATCATTAGTATCCTGGTATGGTGTATTTACAGTAGACGCCCAAGGGACCGTACAAATATGAAGGAAATGTGAACGTAAACTGTGTTTCTGAGGAATTAGTAAACAGGTTTCTCCCAGACAAAAGACAAACCAGTGCCTCCAGCCTGGTGTCATCAATCAGCAATCACATGTCAAACGTCCATTCACTTGCATAGGAAAGAGATGTTTGACAGGGCAACATCCCGCTCCTGTCTTCTACACCGTCTATAGACTGAAAGACCTTCCATTGTTATACACCATAGTGCAGTTTATTTATATTTGCCCTTCCCACTACCTTACTGATCCATACACCATATTGTTTAAAGTTTCAGTTTCTCCTCAGTTCTCTGCTGAGGGGAGGGATCTCTCTACCCAGAGATCCTTCCTGGTTCTCACTCTGCTAGCCTGCCTCTCTCTCCTGTACTTCCTTCTTGTGCCTTCTTATACCTCCTGTGTTAATAGGCCAGTTTGCTTGTTAGTCTTCCCCCAGCCCATTCTAATCCACTAATTAGACCCATGAGATCCACTCTGGATTGGTGTTTAAGTAAGTAGAGTGCTGACACAGCTGTCAGTTCCTGGCACTCTGTCACAGGCAGAAACAGATCAATCTGCATTTCAGCAAATACAGAGAAGAGAAGAAACCAGCATGGAATTTTCTTCATGGTCATACTCCATGTCTCCTTCCACACAGCTTGAATGAACTTTATTTGGGGGGGTAACCTTCAAAAGGATCCATTTCAAAGGTTCACTGGGCTATAAAGGAGAGGGGCAAAGAACCCAAAGTTATCTTGTCACCTAGAAAGACAAAGAATCCAAGCCCTTTGTCTTTGAGGAGAGATCCTGACCAGAGAGGTGGTCAGACATCTTTCTGCAAGAAGTGTGTGGTAAGAATCTTACCTGATACCTAGACAATAGCTTGTTAAGACTTTAGTGTTATTTAAATTCCTATCTCCTTTTGTTAATAAACTTGTTTTACTTTTAATCATACCAACCCAGTGCTGTATTTGAATTGACGTGATTGTTAACTCCATTTCATGTGGCAAGCTGCTGGGTATTGACTTTCTTTAAAGGAGCAAACAAACCTTATTATTCCTCTGAATGGCCTAGGAAAGTGTTGGACATTGCAGAGCACACAGTTTGGGAAAATTAAGGACTGGGAGTGTGTTGGAGTCCCTTGGTCAGTAGTAATCAAGGCTGGTGGATACCAGAATGTGGTTGGGTGTGACAAGCAAGCTGCTGTGATCAGAGTGTTGAGCCAGAGCTGCTTAGTCCACAGACTGTCTGTGCCTGCTTGTCTGCTGCGTGTCCGTGTCCGGTCTGTGAGCCACGGCAGCCAAGCATTTCAGGCACCTGGGCAGACAGTGACACAATCTCTCACTGGTCTGGGTTGCACTCCAGAACATGACACTGGCCTATTTCAATAGTTGTTACAGCAGAAAAGATAACAAAATGAGTAGAAAAATGATATCCAGTTATTGATGTTGGAAAATTTCATATCCTGCAACTGTACGTGTAGCACAGAGCATTTGTCAGGCACATGCTCATAGTGCCCTAATCATAACATAGAATCATAGAATATTAGGGTTGGAAGAGACCTCAGGAGATCATCTATTCCAATCCCCTGCTCAAAGCAGGACCAACACCAACTAAATCATCCTAGCCAGAGCTTTGTCAAGCCGGACCTTAAAAACCTCTAAGGATAGAGATTTTACCACCTCCCTAAGTAACCCATTCCAGTGCTTCACCACCCTCCTAGTGAAATAGTGTTTCCTAATATCCAACCTAGACCTCCCCCACTGCAACTTGAGACCAATGCTTCTTGTTCTGTCATCTGCCACCACTGAGAACAGCCTAGCTTCATCCTCTTCGGAACCCCCCTTCAAGTGATTGAAGGCTGCTATCAAATCCCCCCTCACTCTTCTCTTCTTCAAACTAAATAACCCCACTTCCTCAGCCTCTCCTCATAAGTCATGTGCCCCAGCTACCTAATCATTTTCGTTGCCCTCTGCTGGACTCTCTCCAATTTGTTCACATCCCTTCTGTAGTGGGGGGACCAAAATTGGACGCAATACTCGAGGTGTGGCCTCACCGGTGCCGAATAGAGGGGAATAATCACTTCCCTCGATCTGCTGGCAATGCTCCTACCAATGCAGCCCAATATGCCGTTGGCCTTCTTGGCAATGAGGGCACACTGCTGACTCATATCCAGCTTCTCGTCCACTGTAATCCCCAGGTCCTTTTCTAGCCAGTCGGTTCCCAGCCTGTAGCAGTGCATGAGAGTTTTCCTTCCTAAGTGCAGGACTCTGCACTTGTCCTGTTGATCCTCATCAGATTTCTTTTGGCTCAATCCTCCAATTTGTCTAGGTCACTCTGAACCCTATCCCTACCCTCCATCATATCTACCTCTCCCCCCAGCTTAGTGTCATCTGCAAACTTGCTGAGGGTGCAATCCATCCCATCATCCAGATCATTAATAAAAATGTTGAACAAAACCGGCTCCAGGACCAACCCCTGGAGCCCTCCACTTGATACTAGCTGCCAACTAGACATCGAACCATTGACCACTACCCATGGAGCCCGACAATCTAGCTAGCTTTCTATCCACCTTATAGTCCATTCATCCAATCCATACTTTTTTAACTTGCTGTCAAGAATACTGTGGGAGACCATATCAAAAGCTTTGCTAACGTCAAGATATATCACATCCACCGCTTTCCCCATATCCACAGAGCCAGTTATCTCATCATAGAAGGCAATCAGGTTGGTCAGGCATGACTTGCCCTTGGTGAATCCATGTTGACTGTTCCTGATCACCTTCCTCTCCTCTAAGTGCTTCAAAATGGATTCCTTGAGGACATGCTTCATGATTTTGCCAGGGACTGAAGTAAGGCTGATTGGTCTGTAGTTCTTCGGGTTCTCTTTCTTCCCTTTTTTAAATATGGGCACTATATTTGCCTTTTTCCAATCATTCTGGACCTCCACCGATCACCACAAATTTTCAAAGATAATGGCCAATGGATCTGCAATCACATCAGCCAACTCCCTCAGCACCTTTGGATGCATTAGATCTGGACCCATGGACTTGTGCACATCCAGCTTTTCTAAATAGTTCTTAACCTGTTATTTCACTACTGAGGGCTGCTCACCTCCTCCCCATACTTTGTTGCCCAGTGCAGCAGTCAGGGAGCTGACCTTGTCTATGAAGACTGAGGGAAAAAAAGCATTGAGAACTTCAGCTTTTTCCACATCATCTGTCACTATGTTGCCTCCCGCATTCAGTAAAGTTTCTTTCCCTGACCTTCTTCTTCTTGTTGCTAACATACCTGTAGAAACTCTTCTTGTTACCCTTCACATCTCTGGCTAGCTGCAACTCCAATTGTGCCTCCTGATTACACCCCTGCATGCTCTAGCAATATTTTTATACTCCTCTCTAGTCATCTGTTCAAATTTCCACTTCTTGTAACCTAGCTTTTGGAGTTTAAGCTCACCGAAGATTTCACTGTTAAGCCAAGCTGGTCGCCTGCCATATTTGCTATTCTTTCTGCACTTCAGGGTGGTTTGTTCCTGTGCCCTCAATAAGGCTTATTCAAAATACAATTAGCTCTCCTCAGCTTCTTGCCCCTCATATTAGCTTCCCAAGGGATCCTGCTCATAAGTCTGCTTTTCTGAAGTCCAGGGTCCATATTTTGCTACTCTCCTTTCTTCCTTTTCTGAGGATCCTGAACTCCACCATTTCATGGTCACTGCTGCCTAGGTTGCCACCCACGTCTACTTCCCCTACCAATTCTTCCCTTTTTGTAAGCAGCAGGTCAAGAGGAGCATGGCCCCTAGTTGGTTCCTCCAGCACTTGCACCAGGAAGTTGTCCCCAACACTCTCCAAAAACTTCCTGGATTGTCTGTGCATGCTGTATCGCTCTCCCAGCAGATGTCAGGGTGATTGAAGTTCCCCATTAGTACCAGGGCCTGAGATCTGGAAACTTCAGTTAGTTGTCCGAAGACAGCCTCGTCTACCTCATCCTTCTGATCCGGTGGTCTAGAGCACATGCCCACCACGACATCACCCTTGTTGCTCTCACCTCTAAACTTAACCTAAATAGGGGAGGGATAGCTCAGTGGTTTGAGCATTGGCCTGCTAAACCTACAGTTGTGAGTTCAATCCTTGAGGGGGCCATTTAGTTAACTGGGGGAAAAATCTGTCTAGGGATTGGTCCTGCTTTGGGCAGGGGGTTAGACTAGATGACCTCCTGAGGTCCCTTCATCTCTAATATTCTATGACTCTCAACAGGCTTTTCTCCAGTTTCAAACTGGAGCTCTGAGCAAGTATACCACTCTCTTACATACAATGCAACTCCTCCACCTTTCCTCCTCCTCATCTCTTTCTATTGTTTGATCACTCACAGGCACCCTTAAAAGGTCAGACTGTTTTTTACTTCTAATGGATTCATCTGATCCAGAATAAGACAATGATTTCTTGAGCAACTGAGCAAACTGTTTTATATCATTTGTTTTTGCATTGACAGTGGTGATTAAATTTGTGGCTGAACTGTAATTTATTGGTGACCCTTTAGAGTGAACAGCTGCAGATGCCTGTGTTTAATAACTAGCCAGACAGAGGCCATAAGGAGTTTATGAAGGTAATGAACCTAGACTATTTTGCCAAGATTTGTGCACACTTGCTATTCACCATACTTCGGTGTCTGAAGAAAAAAAGGCCTTATTTATTAAACTTGCCCACATCACAGTCTGCTAAGCAGTGATGAATGGCTACAGGAGGCAAAGGTTACTGTGATATCTGAAGATATCACACATCTCAGGATGAGAAGGCTTTTTAAAGGCAGACACATCCCCGTACCCCTGCAGCATTTTGCTACAGTCCATTAAGGATTTGGGGGAGAATCTCATAGTTATCACTGTCTGAACCCTAAAGCATTAGTTTCACAACCTAATTTAGTGACCTGGCAACATTTTTCCAATCATTGCAATAAAAAAAAACAGAAGTTGTCAGGACACCACTTAACACAGATTGGTGCATGTCTTGTCTCCTATTATTGCCTTGGGACTTTTGATGTCAGTGACTTAAACGTTGTATCCTGTTACTTCAGATTAATTTTGAATAGGTTACTCTCTCAGTAGTTCAGGGCTGTAGCACACAACTTGTTAAGATCAATGGTGGCCTATGAACTATGTTCAGGAGTGGGAAGTAGTTTTAGCTCTTGTTATTTTATCAGTTATTAATAATGTCTGGGTGCATTCCCACAATGCTTCAGACAAGTAGCCACTGCTTCCTTTGCTCATCCAATTTTCTTTACCTTCGAGTGGTCTGTCAAATAATCATCCATTTCTAGTGTGTTCCTCCTTCCAAAGCTTTTGCAAATCATCATAATGCTCCAGCTCCAGTCTGTATAAACACAGCATCCATTTCTGCAGGCCTTAATCACACAAATAGTTAAGGAGACGTCTCATCTAAATAAGACATGCAAAATCAGGAACCTTATTTGAACGAGAGAGCTTGGTTGAGTTTTCCCTACTACTGCATTGAAAACTCTTAAGGACTGCATCATATAGCTACAGCACAGTGACCTTTTTCTTGCTTTATCGCTTTAATTTTGTTTAAGCTAGTATTTGTCATGATGTGACAAAAGTTCTTTTTAGATTAAAGGCATCTGATGGGATTTTTTTGGCATAGATCATGCTAATAAAGAATAATTGCTCTTCTGATGACATTCAGTTTCACCTCACTTTACCAAAGTGTTACTGCTATTTCAGTGCTGCAATGCTCTCTTTGGGGATGACATCATGAAATTCTCTAAAATTTGGTACTTCTCCTGGATGTCTACTTTCATGCATTTGATGACCATCAGAGTGATTATACGTGGGGCAGGTAGTGAGGCCTGTACTTACGGTTGCCTGACACTTTCTATTATAAGTGCCCTGTTTTCAGTTGCACGTAACTTTGCTAAATTTAAACTGTTTGGGCTGAAATGTTCCATGCCAGGTGTCTGCCAAGGCCATTCTTTATTTATTTATTTTAAGTTGCTGTTAATACTGTTTGGGCATTTTCAAGAATGAGGTTGGGGAAAATAGGCTGTTTTGCACATGTGAACATATTAAAAAATTCTTACAACCATTTTGTTGAGAAGCTGATGTCTCCGTGCTTTGGAGCATGGGCTTGAAATTTGGCAGGATCACCTTAGCTGTGTCTTTTACCATCCCTGTGAAAATTCATCCAAGTGATGAGCCTCCAAAAAGCTTACTTTGTTACTGCTCAATTGAGATTTGTTAGACGTTTGTGGCTAAATTATTGAAAGATTCCATCTGCACTGAGCATGCTCCATCCTCTTACAGCTCTCATGTTTGAACTGTGCATGCACCATCCCCACAGAGTAACTGAGCACACACCAACCTTGGGCTGCAGCTGCTGAGTAGGACTGTCTCTGCAATTGCTCCTCCTGGATGCCGGGCACCTCAGTGGTGCTGGGCATCGGAACTAAGACCAGGGAGATTCTTTCCTGTACTTTCAATTCAACCCCCTGTTGGCCTCAAGGCAGTGTGTATAGGAAGGAGGAAGCAAGGCAGGAGGAATGCAGAGTCGTGGGGAATAGAGTGTAAGGGGAGAGGGAGGAAGAGATGCAGGGCAGGTGGAGGGGAAGCAGCTGGAAGAAGCATTTGTAGAGAAAGTTCTGCTCAGCTCCTGAAGCCCTGGGAGGGGAGACTGGGGGATGGGGGGAAGGCAGCTGGGACCAGAGCCAGAATTGGGGATGGGATAGGAGCTGAGGGAGGCAGAAGATGGGGAGTGGGTGGGAATTAGTATTAAAAATTAGGAAATGCCAGAATTAAAGTTGTCCATGTAACCTTAATTCAGCACCTTTGTGCATATGCATTCTATGATGCATCCTTTAACTACATGATCACATATTATTTCTTTCCACAGGACCCCTGCCTAATTCAGTATCCAGGATGGTTGTGCTCTTGGGATGAACCAAGGTTGTATAATGAAAGAGGCTGTGGTCTGCATTAGCCTTTACTCACTTATTGCAGAAGTTGCAAGGTGTGAAGTGAATGAGGCAGAAGACTACAAAAAGAGAAAGGATAGTCTCTTGGAGTATGTCTACACTGTAAAGAAAAACTTGCAGCACCAAGTCTGAGAGTCTGGGTCAATTGCAGGGCCGCCCAGAGGATTCAGGGGGCCTGGGGCAAAGCAATTTTGGGGGCCCCTTCCATAAAAAAAAAGTTGCAATACTATAGAAGACTATATTCTCGTGGGGAGTCCTGGGGGGGCCCAGGGCCTGGGGAAAATTGCCCCACTTGCCCCCCCCCCTCTGGGCGGCCCTGGTCAATTGACTCGAGCTTGCATGACTTGGGCTGCCGGCCAAAAATAGCAGTGTAGATGTTCCTGCTCGGGCTGGAGATCAAGCTGTGAGACCCTCCACATTTGGTAGGGTTCATAGCCTGGGCTCCAGCCCTAGCGGGAAAGTCTACCCTGCTATTTTTAGCCCTGAAGCCTGAGCTCCATGAGCCCAAGTCAATTGACCTGGGCTCTGGGCCTCAATGCCATGGGTTTTCCTTTGCATTGTAGACATACCCTCTGTTAAGGCAACTAAATGCTGCTCTGAAGAATGGGGTTCTAGTCCTGCCACAGAGTGCATATATGAAGCAAGGCAAGTCACTTAAAGTAACATTTTTGCATGTGGCCACTGTGTGTTCCTCATTTTCTGGTGCCCAACTTAAGACCCTCAGGGTCTAATTTGCTGAAGTGCAGAGCACATGGGAGCTCTGCTCTGAACATACAGTTCTATAAAATGCTAAATATTCTGCAAAATCAGGTCCTCGACTTCTCAAATTGGACTCCCAAAATTAGTTACTGCATTTGAGAATTTTGGCTTTTGGTTTTCCTCAGTTCCCCATGTGTAAAATGGGAGTAATAATACCAGCTCCCCTGAGGGGTGTCGTGAAAATCAGTTTACTAATCTCTGTAGAGAACTAAGACACTGTGATGAAGGAACTGTAGAAATGGCACAAGGAAATTACTAATTCTGTGTTCAAGCAGAGTTTGGATGGTGTGCAGTAAAAATTCATGGGGCTACACCTTACATGATGAAGATAAAAAGAAATATTGAATATCCATTCATTGGACACTGTCGCCCTGGGCAATGAATGAAGCAGGGGTTCTGTGGAAAACAAAGCATGTGATCATGTAATGAAAGTCTGCATCCACACAAGAGGGCTGAGTTAAAATTGCATTGGCAATCTTAATTGTGGCATTCCCTAACTTTTGTGTACTTGACTTTACAATCAATTCAGTTGTTTTTAGATGTAATTTTATATATGCTGTGAAAAAACTAGTATGGCTGCAGTATAAACTCAGTCCTGTCCTTCGAACACCCTGCAGTACTCAGAGCAGAGAGAAAAGAAGTGCTAAATATATCGTTTGCTTTCCTTCACCTAACCTTCTGTTTCATTCCTTCAGTTATTGAATCATTTTTCTTTTTCAATTGAATCAGTAAGAAAATTTTTTTATTTCAGCAGAAATGCTGGTGCTTAGCTCCTCCTAGAATTCTGTTCCTGTGAGTTAATGTTCCTGCTGAACACTGCATATCTGTAATTAGACCGTTGCATGGTGACAGGTTTCAGAGTGGTAGCTGTGTTAGTCTGTATCAGCAAATACAACGAGGAGTCCTTGTGGCAACTTAGGCCTGGTCTACACTAGGAGGTTATGTCGAACTTAGCAGCGTTAAATCGAATTAACCCTGCACCCGTCCACACAACGAAGCTATTTAGTTCGACATAGAGGTCTCTTAAATTCGATTTCTGTACCCAACGAGGGGAGTAGCGACATGGCCATGTCGAATTAGGGTAGGTGTGGCTGGAAATCGACGCTAATAGCTCCAGGAGCTATCCCACAGTGCACCACTCTGTTGATGCTCTGGACAGCAGTCCGAGCTCAGATGGTCTGACCAGCCACACAGGAAAAGCCCCAGGAAAATTTGAATTCCTTTTCATGTCTGGACAGTTTGAATCTCATTTCCTGTTTGGACATCGTGGCGAGCTCAGCAGCACTGGCAACGATGCAGAGTTCTCCAGCAGAGGTGACCATGCAATCTCAGAATAGAAAGAGGGCCCCAGCATGGACTGATTGGGAAGTCTTGGATCGGATTGCTGTGTGGGGCGATGAGTCCGTGCTTTCGGAGCTGCGATCGAAAAGACGGAATGCAAAGATTGAGAAGATCTCAAAAGCCATGACAGATAGAGGATACAGCTGGGATGCAACACAGTGCCACGTGAAAATCAAGGAGCTGAGACAAGCGTACCAGAAGACCAAAGAGTCAAACGGACGCTCCGGATCCCAGCCCCAGACATGCCGTTTCTACAAGGCACTGCATTCCATTCTAGGTGCGGCCGCCACCACTACCCCACCACTGACCATGGACTCTGAGGATGGGATATTGTGGACGGGGAAGATGAGGAAGGTGAGGAGGAGGACGAGGCAGTCGACAGCGCTTACAACGCTGATTTCCCAGACAGCCAGGATTTCTTCATCACCCTCACAGAGATCCCCTACCAACCATCTGCAGGCGTTAACCCGGACCCTGAATCAGGGGAAGGATCAGTTGGTAAGTGTTTTAAACATGTAAACATTTATTTTGAACAGAACGGGAATATTAACAATGGGTTTTTCATGATTTGTTTGCCCTAGGCGCTTAACGTTTTAGTCCTTGGCCATGCAACTACTGCAAAAGAATCTAACAATATCCGGTTTCTCATGATTAGTTTGCCCTAGGCGCTCTATTTTTTTAGTCCTTGCCAGTGCAGCTACTGGAAAAGAAGGTCTATATGTCCGGGGATAGAGCTGAAATCCTCATGGGACATCTCCACGAAGCTCTCCTGGAGGTAATTGGAAAGCCTTTGCATGAGGTTCCTGGGGAGAGCGGCCTTATTGTGTCCTCCGTGGTAGGAAACTTTTCCTCGCCAGGCTATCATCAAGTACTCTGGGATCATTGCCTTGCAGAGCATGGCGGCATACGGCCCTGGTTTTTGCTGGCTTTCACGGAGCATGCGTTCTTTCTCGGTCTCAGAAATTCTCAGTAGAGTGATGTCGCTCATGGTGACCTGCTTAGAATTAGGGGAATGTTACTATTGGGACTGCTTGCCTTTTCCTTTACAGAACTGTCACCGGCGGTTTACAGCCACGTGGTGGAGGCGGGAGAGGGGCAGCATACAGGGATCTTTCTCAGGGACAGCCGCGAGGGGATGGAACAGGGGCACAGTTCATGCTTGCCGGATTGCTGGCAGCAGGAACTGGCCAACGATAGGAGCATTGCTTTGAACGTGAAAGGAGGGCACTGCTATAATTTAAGTTTTAAGCAGCCAAAAGTCTACGGCTTACCATGTCAGCCTGCTACCCAAATTCTGCTGTCCTGCCCCGCTTGTCTGATCTCCACTGCAAGACCCCAGGCACTGAATGCGAAGGCCGAAAATTCGACCTTGTCCTGAGTGCGCATGTGATAGGTGCTATGCATGGTCTTGTTCACAGAGAAAGACTATGTTCATTGTTCACAAAAAATTATCTTTGTGAGGAATTCACTCCCTTTTTCCCATCCCACAGCTGCAACTGTCTCCCGACCTACCCTGGCATCCCCCTCCCAGAGGCTGGCGCAGATTAGGCGGAGAAAGAAAAGGACACGGGACGACATGTTCTCAGAACTTATGGGCTGCTCCCGAGCCGATGCGGCCCAGCAGACCCAGTGGAGGGAGAACATGTCACAATACCAGTGAGCACACAGCGAACGGGAGGACAGGTGGCGGCAGGAAGAACAGCAGGCGACTAAACGCTGCTTGGACTAATGAGGGAGCAAACGGACATGCTCCGGCGCCTTGTGGATGTTCTGCAGGACCGGAGGCAGGAGGACAGAGCCCCGCTGCAGTCTCTCTCTAACCGCCCTCCCCCGCCACAAACTCCCAGACCCCCCTCACTCAAAGTCCCAAGAAGGATGGGCGGCAGGGGCCGTGAAAACTGTCACTCCACCCCTGCAGACCATTCAAGTACCAGAAGGCTCTCATTCCCAAAAATTTGATAAGTCCTTTCCTCCCCGCCTCACCCAAGCCCCTGTCCCAGTTTCATCCCCTAACTGTGTAGTTGCTAATAAAAGATACGTTTCTGTTAATTACTGTTTCCATCATGTTCTTTTAGGGGAGAGTGTGTTTGAAGGGGGGGAAGGGGGTTGGTAATTGGAGAGGACAGTCACCTTTACCAGGGTACAGACACGGGGGCAGGTTCAGCAGAAGGTCACACACACATTGCAATCACTAGGCACCCTGGTCAGTCTGGGAGGTCGTTTTCATGTTCTGTGGGAGGGCGGCATGTGACTTTGTGGCAGGGGAGGGCAGATAGAGATCTTATGCAGCGGTCCTTATCCTGGATCACAGAGCCACGCAGCAGGGGATCTGTAACCATCCTCCCCCGCCACAAAGTCACATAGCCCCCACACACAGAGTCCCGAAAAGGAGGGGTGGCAGGCTCCGTTGAAACAACCAGTCCACCACTGCAGACCACTCTAGGAGCAGGAGCCTGTCATTCCTCGAGTTTAGAAGTGTTCTTTCCATCACTACGCCCGCTCCCCACCACAGTCTGCATCCCAGTTTCAACACTTTACCGCAAAATCCGTAATAAAGAAAACGGTGTTCATTTATTTTATTTTTAAACGTGTGTTGGAAGCAGGGGGACGGGGTGAACGGGGTATGTAGCTGGAGAGGATAGTCAACAGTAAATGGGTAAAGAAACGGGGGCAGGTTCAGCTTCTCTTTAAACAAACTTAATAGCCACAGGTTACCCTGCTCACTGAGGAACCTAGCTTTCAAAGCCTCCCTGATGCACAGCGCGTCCCGCTGGGCTCTTCTAATTGCACGGCCATCTGGCTGGGCGTAATCAGCAGCCAGGCTATTCGCCTCAACCTCCCACCCCGCCATAAAGGTCTCCCCCT
Source organism: Trachemys scripta elegans (assembly GCF_013100865.1). Lineage (NCBI taxonomy): Eukaryota > Metazoa > Chordata > Testudines > Emydidae > Trachemys > Trachemys scripta. The sequence goes on from NC_048298.1 coordinate 43,992,408, forward strand.
TGCTCTCACAGAGACTGTGGAGCACACAGCAAGCTGCAATAACAATGGGGATATTGGTTTCGCTGAGATCAGAGTGAGTCAGTAAGCTTCTCCATCTCCACTTGAGACGTCCAAAAGCACACTCCACCACCATTCTGCACTTGCTCAGACGGTAGTTGAAGAGTTCTTTTTCAATGTCCAGGGTGCCTGTATAGGGCTTCATGAGCCAGGGCATTAGCGGGTAGGCTGGGTCCCGGAGGATAACTATAGGCATCTCCACATCCCCAACAGTTATTTTCTGGTCCAGGAAGTAAATACCTTCCTGCAGCCGTCTAAACAGACCAGAGTTCCTGAAAACACGAGCGTCATGAACCTTGCCCGGCCATCCGATGTTGATGTTTGTAAAACGTCCCCTATGGTCCACCAGTGCTTGCAGCACCATTGAAAAGTAGCCCTTTCGGTTAATGTACTGGCTGGCCTGGTGGTCTGGTCCCAGGATAGGGATGTGAGTTCCATCTATAGCCCCACTGCAGTTTGGGAATCCCATCGCGGTGAAACCATCTATGATGACCTGCACGTTTCCAAGGGTCACTACCTTTGAAAGCAGTAGGTCAACGATTGCGTTGGCTACTTGCATCACAGCAACCCCCACGGTAGATTTGCCGACGCCAAAGTGATTCGCGACTGACCAGTAGCTGTTTGGCATTGCAAGCTTCCAGAGGGCTATGGCCACTCGCTTCTGGACAGTCAGGGCTGCTCGCATCTGGGTGTCCTTGCACTTCAGGGCAGGGGACAGCAACTCACAAAGTTCCAGGAAAGTTCCCTTCCGCATACGAAAGTTTCACAGCCACTGTGATTCATCCCAGACCTGCAGCACTATGCGGTCCCACCAGTCCGTGCTTGTTTCCCGGGCCCAGAATCGCCGTTCCACAGCATCAACATGACCCATTGCCATCATGATGTTCACAGAGCGGGGTCCTGTGCTTTGTGAGAGGTCTGTGCCACTCTCAGACTTCATGTCCTCACCGCGCTGCCGTAGCCTCCTCGCCCGATTTCTCAGCATCTGCCTCTGGAAAACGTGGATGATAAGGTGCGAGGTGTTGACAACGGTCATAACTGCAGTGATGGTCGCAGCGGGCTCCATGCTCGCAGTGCTGTGGCATCCGTGCTGTCACTCACCAGAAAAGTGCGCGAACTGATTGCCCGCCGGCGCTATCAGGGAAGGAAGGCGGGAGTGACGCCAGTTGGGATGACGACAGTTACCCAAAACCACCCTTGACACATTTTTTTCCTGAGCAGGCATTGGGGGCTCGACCCAGAATTCCAATGGGCGGCGGGGACTGCGGGAACTGTGGGATAGCTGCCCACAGTGCACCGCTTCCAATGTCGATACTTGCCCCATTAATGTGGACTCACAAAATCGAATTACTGTCCTTAGTGTGGATATACATGTTCGACTTTGTAATATCGATTCCACATATTCGATTTAAGTACAATCGAACTACTCTCGTAGTGTAGACATACCCTTAGAGACTAACAAATTTATTTGTGAATAAGCTTTTGTTGGCTAAAACCCAATTCATCAGATACATGGAGTGAAAAATACAGTAAGCAGTATATATTGTGACAAAATTCCTCCTCTATCTTGGTGGGTCCTGTGCTTATTGGCAGATTTTCTTGCCTCAGAGATTCACCATGTGGGTTGGGGAACAGCCCAGAGACCTTCCCCTCTGGAAGAACCCACAGTCAGGTCAATTGGGAGGTTTGGGGGGAACCCGGGCCTACCCTCTACTCCGGGTTCCAGCCCAGGGCCCTGTGGACTGAAGCTGTCTATAGTGCCTCCTGTAACAGCTGCATAACAGCTACAACTCCCTGGGCTACTTCCCCATGGCCTCCTTATTCTCACCACAGGACCTTCCTCCTGATGTCTGATAATGCTTGTGTTCCTCAGTCCTCCAGCAGCACTCCCTCTCACTCTCATTCTCACTCTCAGCTCCTTGCGCCTCTTGCTCCCAGCTCCTCACACTCACACCACAAACTGAAGTGAGCTCCTTTTAAAACCCAGATGCCCTAATTAGCCTGCCTTAATTGATTCTAGCAGCTTCTTCTTAATTGGCTCCAGCTGTCCTAATTAGCCTGCCTGCCTTAACTGGTTCTAGCAGGTTCCTGATTACTCTAGTGCAGCCCCTGCTCTGGTCACTCAAGGAACAGAAACTACTCATCCAGTGACCAATATATTTGTCGTCTACCAGACTCCTGTACCCCACTGGTCTGGGTCTGTCACAATATATTATAGCACATGAAAAGATGGGAGTTGCCTTACCAAGTGGGGGGTCAGTGCTAACGAGGCCAATTCAATTAAAGTGGAAGTGGCCTGTTTTCAACAGTTGACAAGAAGTGGTGAACATCAACACAGGGAAAATTACCTTTGTAATGCTAACAAGGCCAATGCAATCAAGGTGGACGTCGCCCATTCCTAACAGTTGACAAGAAGGTGTGAGTATCAGCAGAGGGAAAAGTACTTTTTGTAGTGACCCAACCACTCCCAGTCTTTATTTAGGCTTAATTTGATGGTGTCCAGTTTGCAAATTAATTCCAGTTCTGCAGTTTCTCATTGGAGTCTGTTTTCGAAGTTTTTGTTGTTGAAGAATTGCCACTTTTAAGTCTGTTATTGACTTAAAAGTGGCAATTATCACTTTCAAAATGTTTACCTTAGATCTTATATTTTGTGTACCGTTTCACTTATAACATCCAAGGGTCATCATCAATTTAGTTCCACTTATTTTAACAATCCTCTCATTAGCTAAATTCAAGCACTGGGATTGAATAATGGAGATGTAATACTAGTCGAAGAATTTTGGGTTCATAATCCTTAGCAGAATTAAGACCCTTTAGTGTTTTGGATTAGTGCCCTCCACCAGCATACATATGAATTGGGCATTTTGAACCTTGGAGAATATGAAACAAATTAGAAAATGTATCATGGGATTTTACTAGTAGCATTCCATTGTGATGTTGACAAAGGACATTATACTGTATTATAAGCTGATTAATCAGATGCAGCCATTGCCATTAAAGGATATCAATTCCACATTACAAACATCCTACCAATTTGAAGGGACATGGAATTTGAAACTGGGGTCCAGAATTTTACAGTCTTTGGGGGCAGACTTTTCTTTGGGGAGAGGGAGAAATCTCACCCCTCAAGGGAGATTTAACCATTTAGGAGAGACTTTTCTCCAATGAGCCCTTGACAATAAAATTCTTCACAAGAGGGACTGATCTGGATTCAGTTTTGAATCATTCTTTACACAAGTCAGCTGAAGTCAGTGGGAGCTTTGCCACTGAGCTGAAAACAGAGCTCAGGAGCTGGCCCAAGACTTTTAGGATGTGTGGCTAATGGTACTTTTGTAATGTTTGATAAGGCACTTACCATGTTCCAACATAGTGAAAACCTGACTGTAATTGTGTGCATGTGTCTTCATGAATTTTAGAACAGTGGCAATTTAGCAATGTCCTTCCTTTAAGGAAGACTATGGTATATGAAGCATATGGTATATGAATCATTAATATTTGATACAGTGAGATATTGTTTTTGTCTGGCATCACATGTCCTACTTTAAATTTAGTGCAATGGACCATTTATTTCTGTTTTTTATAACAGGTCAATTTTATTCTTCCCAAGAGACACGTAAATATATAAGAGAGATTTAGTGGAGTGTAGGTTTGTATATATTGTTGTCTTGGTCCCTAAATTCTCTTTTAAAGTTTACTTCTATAATTTCTTGGGTTTTTAAAAAAATGTTTCTAATTAGTGCCCAGTAATAAAATTATATATTTGGAACCTTGAATGGATTTTTCTTAGATCAAATCAGACACTATATATTTGTCACAAATAAGTGGAGAGGTTTTTTATTTTAAATCAATAGAACATCTGTGGTCTTTTTTTCTATAACTCATCTGGCATTTCTGGATGCAATAATAATCATAGGAGCAGACACTGAGCTAAATGTACATTTGCCCTCTTCTGTTACATAAAGCTGCAGTCCAAACTGCATTTAGTTAAAGTAATTATATAGCCATATAGCTTAGACTCTTCTCTTTCCCACATGTTGTGTAACAGTTGTACAAGAGAGGCATACTGGGTTTAGGAGTCTTCAGTTCTAGAAGCTAATGTAATCTTATCCTAATTAAATAGGGTATACGGGACTGCATATGTGCTGCTAAACAGGATTTGTGGACAGAGGGCTTCTGTCCCCCAACCTTTGGGACAGATCCGTTATGGGGAATAATGGGACAGATCCGTTATGGGGAATAAATGGTTTGAAGAGTGTTAGAATTGTATACTTGGGTATTTAATTTCATGAGAAATCTCTTGTATAGAACCTTCTACTGGTATTAAGGGTGGAAAGATAACTTGGCCATGTGCCAACTGAAGCTTTCCTGAAAAATGTTAGTTTGGGGATCTTTCTTTAGGATTTTTACTGCATCAATGGTCATGCTTTCTATACTGAAACAGCGTGAAGAATGACTGTAGTTATAGCCATGGAGCAAACCAGCACACGGCTTCCATAAATCCAGCTTGGTCTGGATGATTAGTGGCCAGTATTTTAACCAATAATTTGGTCTGTATTTTATAGAACTATTGGCCTATATGATTCACATAATTCAGGATGGCAGGCAGGTTTTCATGGAACAGAAATTGGGACACACATTTAGGATATTGGGTAATTTCCCATGCTTAGAATAATATTGTATCTCTTTACGTCCCTGGTTTTTATATCCGTACTTATCTTTGCTCATGTGAGCAGTCCCATTGAATTCCTTGAGACTGCTTACATGGGTAAAGATAATCATTTGTGGGAAAGTTTGCAGAATCCAAGCCAACCTAATAATTCAAGGCATATTTTATAAATGTAGAATGGGAACCCATCCAGCTCTGGCTAATTCTTTTCTAATATTGTTTTAATAGATATCACCCTTTTTTATAACTGAAATGTATATTTTTCTAACTTGCCTCTCCTTATGTGCACAGATTTGGCTCAAAGATGGAATTACAAAAATAATGAAAGAAATTAGATTTTATTAAAGCTAAGAATGCATTTCCTCCTTCTGTGTAACCTTAAAACAGAACAGACCAACGGTTTAAATGGAGCCATCTAAGAACAGTTTGTTCCACAGTATGACGTACCCATTAGGAAAGTACATCCAGTCCAGTTTTATAGTTGTAAGCTAGCATTTTTAATGTTGCACTTTGAGAAATTAGTATAATATGTCAAAAAGTCATTAATTTAATTACTTTAGCCCCTCTGGCACTGTTTGCAAACATTGTTGTGTTTGTCAAGTTGTTCATAAAACCTTTTGCAATTCGTGCAAAGGTGCTTATGATTGTTTATGTAAATCGCATGAAACTGCTCACAACTCAGCATCAACGTTTCCAACACTAAATTCATTTTACTGTACTAAATGTACACAACAATTATCTCAGATCTTTACCTCAGGTATCATTGCCAGCACTATAAATTACTTAAAAGCTTTTAATTAAAGGTAATTATGTAAAATAATTATGAAAAGGAGATACAAATATTAGTGTCTCATTTGATGCATCATTAGATAATACTACATTTTGTGATTATATGATCCTTACCATTATAATTCTGCATAGCACTTGATAATCACTCTTCAATAAAGGTTTGTATCTGTTTTTTTTTTTTGAAAAGCATTTGCAACTGCAGATAATAGTCCCTAGTGTGTTTAAGATGAAAGCAGATATAGCTCCAATGACATCAACAAAACATTACATAAAATCAGATTATTAAAACCTCAGGTTGCAGTTTATAAATGGTGCTGTAGCCTTTTATGTAAAGGCCCCTGAATCTTCTAATAAAGGTTAAGATATATAAGATTAATCTAAATTATATATCTGCACTGCTGTTAGACATACAACATTTGATAGCTATAATATATATGCATTCATATGTGCATTTATAAATACACACACACAAATGTATATTCACAAATACTCGACAACATACATTTTGTTTTGTAGTCACACTCATGAATGTGTAAATAGAGGCATTTTCAAAACAGTTATAGAAATAAATGCATTACTTTAGTATTCATTGCCTCTTTTCATAAATAAACCATCAAATAGATACAACATGCCTCTAAACTTCTATGACTTTGAGCTTGACAATATACTTAGACTTCTGAAAGGTGTTTTACCTAGGCTATGTCTACACTATAACTTATCTCACTCAGGGGTGAATAAATAGCCCTCCTGAGCAATATAAGTTATACTGACATAACATGGTGTCAAGTATCAGAGGGGTAGCCGTGTTAGTCTGGATCTGTAAAAAGCAACAAAGAGTCCTGTGGCACCTTATAGACTAACAGAAGTATTGGAGCAT